>NW_010290363.1:131360-135680 GCF_000700745.2 Antrostomus carolinensis | reverse complement strand
GCATAGGACAGTCGCAAGATTCAGACCATGTAACTGAGGGCATTGTCCAAATGCTTTTTTGAATACTGTCAGGCTTGGTGCCATGACCACCTCCCTAGGGAGCCTGTTCCAGTGCTCCACCACCCTCTGGGTGAAGAACCATTTCCTAATGTCCAATCTAAACTTGCCCTGGTACATCTTCCTGCCATTTCCCCTGGTCATATAATTGGTCACCAGAGAGAAGAGATCAGGACCTCCTCTCCCCTTTGTGAGGATGTTATAGACTACAGTGAGATCTCTTCTCAGTCTCCTCTTCTCCAGGCTGAACAAACCAAGCAACTTCAACCTCTCCTCATACAGCTTCGCCTCTAAGCCCTTCACCAATTTAGTGACCTCCTCTGGACACTCTCCAGTAGCTTTTTATACTGTGGCACCCAAAACTGCACACAGTACCCAAGGTGAAGCTGCACCAGTGCAGAGCAGAGCAGGACAATCCCCTCCCTCGCCCAGCTCGCACTGCAGTGCTTGATGCACTCCAGGACACGTTTGGCCCTCTTGGCAGCCAGGGCACACTGTTGGCTTATGTTCAACTTGGCATCGACCAGAACCCCCAGGTCCCTCTCTGCAGGGCTGCTCTCTAGCATCTCCATAGAGTATTCTTATCTTGTCTGCTAGTTATTACTTTCTGTAGAGGACTATACACCATCCTTTTGCACATATAATTTGCCCACAAGCTCACAGACCAGCAGTAGAGTCCAGAAGGAATTAGTACCTGTCAGCCAGCTGAAGACTGACTCACATGTCAGTATTTCGGAGTACTTCAGAGCCTCTGAAAGTGTCAAGGTCAGCCTTTGCACCCTGCTGTTCCAGCACATGAGGTAACTGTAACTGCAGCCTCATCACTGCCCTCTGTCATGAAATATAGGCTCTTTTTTGCTTTTTACCCCAAAGTCATGGGTACAAATTAAAAGCAGTACCTTTATGTGGTATTTATGCTTTGGTGGGTACATCCTTTCTTGTCCCATCACTGCTTGTCTGACACCTTTATCTTAGTGATGACTCAAGACTATCCTCTGACTCTAATAGGAACTGAATTGGTAAGAATCCAACCTCCTGTGTAATAATACATCCTGACTTTTAAGAGGGAAAAGTGACAGTGACCTTTTGAAAGTTCAGAAGATTTTTCTAGTCTTGGCAAGAATGATGACAAAGAAGGTTTCCTGCCTTGCCAGTGCAGTGGTGTGTTCCTTGCTTTTTCTCCTCACTCCATGCTTTTTTGGCTACTTCTGTCTGTTCCTGTTCTGATTTCTCCAGGTTCAAATCAGAACCCGTTTGCTTTGAAGCTCAGGTCAGCACTAGGCAAGGCATTGGGCATTACCGTTGCTAAGAGCAGCCTGTCCTCTCCCAGTTGCATGCTTGTGCATTGACAGGGTCAGAGCATGATTGAAGGGTGAGAGATGCACAAAAGCAGTGAAGGCTTGAAATTAAATAGTCTTTGAAGCTTTTCCTTAACTAGTCTCACTCTGGCACATACCCCTGCCTTAAGGGGATGATCCAGTGGAATAGCAATGACCTAAAGCTACTGCTCTGCCCACTCAAGCATGCAAGGAGGAGAATTTATCTCAAATATGACCATATGAGAATATATGGGCTGCAAATAAGTATTTGTAAAAGATGTACATTAACATTAAAAGAATGAGGACTTGATTTTTTTTCTGAATAAAATTGTTTTTTTCTGAAATACTGAATGCTACACAGAAACAAAAAATGGAAAAATCCTGGTGGGTGAGACCTTTATCTCTTCTCTCATTTATTACTAGTGCCAATGGAGTAGCTGTCCTAATTAAAAAGAACTTGCCCTTTCAAACAGAGGAGCTGGGTTCTGATCCAAATGGCCTTGTAGAAAAGAAATTGCTGAATGAAGTCATTATCCTAATTAACATTTATGCTCCTAATGTTAACAATGTACTTTTAAAAGGAACTGAGAGCATAGATATTCCTCCTTAAATCATCTAATGGTCTGGTGTGGGTACTGATTTTAATTGCCCTTTGGTTATCAGTTCAGACAGTTCTACTATGGGCGATTGCGTCATAAATCAGGTATCTCAAGAAAGTCATTAATGAGCTACTGAACAATAAAAGTTTGCAGTGATGAATGGCACAGCTGATAATGCTTATTTAGCCAAGTGGTGTACTTAAGTGTTGTGTGTTGCATATGGAAAGAAGTGATCATTCACCAGTAACTAGGTAATAATATATTAGCTATTACTAAGTTTGCTCCATGGCTTTGTCTTCCAATTCCCAAGATTAGCCCAGTCCCCTGTGCTCTACATCTCCTGTGATCTGTGATTCACAGAACTGTAGTTTGGAGCCCTGCATCTCTGTTTGACTTTGTTTATGTATTTCTTGTCTCCCTTAGCATAAATCATAATGAGAGCTTAATTGGTTTATATTTCTGAAGCAGTTTGAAATGTGAAGTGTTGCATAAGTGTTCAAGGTTGTTATTACTTTGTGACTCTTCCCAGCCATTTTCTTTCCAGAATGAAAATTATAGAGAAATTATTTGCCATTTACAAGAGTAAATATGGTGAATCCTGTCATAAGTAATCACTCAGATAGCAAGAAAAAGAAAACCCAACCACCTTTGTTTCACAGAGTTGCACTTTTTAAATGCTTGAACTTTTTATCTCTTTCATAACACAGTAAGTTCATTAACTGCACTGGAAGTATTTGATTTATGCTCATGTAAACAGAGAATCAGATCTTTAATATCTGTGGCTGTGAGAGGATAGTTTCAACATGGAATAAAGGTCCTGGAAAATACAGGTCTTCTGTAAAGGTTTAGCTATAATTAAAACACTGGGCCACACACTTAAAATTTGAGATGATTACTTCTTTATTTCAAAGGAGGAGCATGTAGAATTGTACGTTTAAAGTCTTTAAAGCATAGTATTATTACAGATTGGAAGATTCCTTCGTTCGCAGATGCATGTTTTACCTAAATAATTTACATTTATCAAACTGATATTTTTTTTTTCATAGAACATTGTTGACTGGAGATTAACCCTCTAGCTTTTCCTTAGGACCTGGCCAGTGCTTAGCATTACCAGAGAATTTTTATCACGTGCAGGGGCAGTGTGCAAAAAATAAAGTCACACAGAGACATATGTTTGTGCATTTAATTCACTTTGTTGCTTCTACTGTCTCACAGGACAGAGTCAAGAAGTATCCATGACAAAGTAGAAAAGTCTTTTACCCCAGAACAGGATTTTAGGATCAGAAATGAAGCAGGCAGGCAAAACAAGGACAGCCAACAAAAAGTAGCCTGGGGCAACACAGTGTGTCAATGAGAAAGAGAGAGATAAGAAACACTTGGACAGTTGTGCATGTTGGCTTCAATCTGTAATGACTGTGCAGACCACACATCAAAAACATTTGGCTGTCCTTGACAGAAAACAAAAAAAGCCCTGATTTTTCAGCTATTACTATTTTTTTTTTTCAGTGAAATTATTTAAAGTCAACCTGGTGAATAGCAATTCATTTACTTGGGGTTGGTTCAATTTATTTAATTGGAGGTTGGACTAGATGACCTTTGAGGGTCCCTTCCAACCCAATACATTCTATGATTCCATGCTCTACCTCTGTTTTTAATTATTTCTCCAACTGCCTTCAAGCAATTATTAGATGTCATCTTAAAGAGACAAAGTGAAAGCTCTCTTCACCTTTTAACAACCACTCTTTCTGGATCAGCTGGATATACATCTCGCACTGGTATAAATTCCATTTGTGTAGTATCTTTCTAGCATAAGTTAAGGGCAAAATTTGTGCCATTAACTCCAATAATACTTAATTCAGTGAGCACTGACAGCTGCTGCATTTCTCCAGTTCCATGCATGCAGAGACCTCCATGGCCTCAGGACCATAGGGTCTATTTGTGTCTAAATTTGTCATAGTCGAAAAATGAATGGGAAGCACCTGTATCTGACACACTTCAATAGCAGTCCTATCCATGCTCAGAGAATGCATAATACAAGTTGGACACATGGCAAAATACCCAGGCTATCAGAGTAGTGATGAAACTTTCTTGATAGCTTTGTGGCCACTTTCTTAGTAGCCTCATGGTTGAAGATAAGAGACAGTGGAAGGTCAGGGTTTATTTAATGTCTCACCTTGCACTCCTAGAGAGTGCCCTAGCTTACTGGATGAAGGTGACCCTCCATTCCTTCTTTTGGAAGAATGACACTGTGAAGCTTATAATTTGTGGGGTCTGAAGAAAAGCATGCCAGAAGTGGCCTGATTGTATAGTTCAGGAGCAAGAAGACTCATCAAGTGTGACCAAGT
>NW_010290363.1:100491-131334 GCF_000700745.2 Antrostomus carolinensis | reverse complement strand
CTCTGTTCTCTAAGGTTTTTAGGACTGGGGGTTGCCTCATCATGTATCTTCAGGTAGTAACTGAGCTCTGGAGGAGCTAAATTTCCTTGTTAGAGCACAAGAACTCATTGGTAGTAAAGTCGTGGATTAAAACTCCTGTGAGAAAAGTAAAGCTCTGTATCTCTGTCATATCAGGACCAAGGTGGTAGACAGCAAAATGAATTTAAAAAAATCACATTAGAAAGAGATATCATACTGGCTTTAAGAGAAAATGAGAACACAGAGTCTCCATTAAATGTTTAGTTATTGCTTAGTACTTAGGGTTTATAATACCAAATTACCTTAAAAAAAACTTCATGATTTACATTAATGTGGCAAAATAATAATATTCTGTTGATGAAAACAGAATTTATGTATTTTTTTTCTCTGGGGTTTTTTTGAAAGTTTCTTTGCTTATTTTCTTTACCTGGAATAACTGGGAGTCTCTGAGAAGTATTTTTATTTATTCTGACAACTCCTTAAGGGAAGAACCAACAGGGAACATCTGATTTATTCATGTTGTGCAAGATGACTATCCAGGACAATCTGCAGATGCCTTTTTAGGCACATAAGGCAAGGATTCCCTACGTACCTCTCCAGTTGGCAAGATAACTCTCTGGTAGCAGCTTGAATAAATGAATACAAAAATTGATTGACTACAGGGATCTCTTTTTTCTCAAAAACACAAGTTTGAAGAAAATGTCAGATGAAATTAACAGTCTAGAGTGCCGTCTTGAGGTTGTCAAGGAAGTTGGACACCTTTACAGATTTTAAAAATACACTGAAATTCCTATGAAAAAAGGAGACACAGTACTGATCAATACAGGGGTGGGGGCATTAATGCAGCATTTTATCAGGAAATTCTCAGGACTGTAAGACTTCTAGATTTTTGAGTAAACTTCATCTGGTCCCTTATCCACTACACATAGCATTTTCCAATAGATCCGTAGCAACTATGGACTGATTTAACACGCAAGTAATCTCTCAAAAATTTCTGGTATATTAACGGTATGTTCTTTAAACTCATTCTCATTTTTTACTCAAAACTTGATCTGAAAAACTTCAGAAGCGTTACAGTTTAATTAATTTTGAATGCAGGTGCTTCCTTTCACTGACCTTCAATTTTATCATCCTAAATTTTATGTAAATTTCGTATTTGTTTATTTTACCATATCCGTTCCTCTTTACCACTGTATTACATAAATACATTTTATTTGTACAACTGAAATACATTCGACTTTTTTATCGGAGGTTGAACCATGTCTCTTTTATGCAAAAATAGAGGTTTCAGATTGTACTATTGCTTTTTAGAAGATGAGGTCAGATGACAGAATTGCTTTAAAATGCTCGAAATACTATAAAGTAGTTACCAATGTATTTATCGGTCTGTAATGTTGCACAGTCTTATTCCCATATCCTATATTCATACCTCTGTGATGCTTGCTTATGAAGTTCAAATGCTTTTTTGTATTAATTATTAATTCCTTTTGTCCACTATTTTCCTTAAATAAGTAAGAGTAGCCTTTTAAAGAACTCTGTCTAGATTTTTCACTTCTGGTATGCTGTACTCAGTATAAGATCAAAACATGGAAGTTAAAGGTCACTTCATATTTGCTGGTGATTGGGAGATCTGTGATGATGTGCACTGCTGCATCTGATAAGCAGTCATCTCTCTTCTAGGCCATTATCTAAAATTGATTTGTTCTGCTTCTCAGAGAAAAATACAAACTTGAAGAATATTTGGGAGAAATAAGGTCAGAACCTCAATCTTTGAGGAATCTTAAAGCAAGACAGTTCCTTCTCCATAGGCACCTTCACCTGGGCTTAACATAGGATGGTTTATAGTTACTTTATCTGAAATGTATTTACACCTTCAGCCCATGGAATTCCCAGGTCTGACGGGAGAACTGTTATTTCCCAACTGTGAGAGATTTGGTGCTCAAGAGGGTTGTAACTGTTCACATGGTTTGATCTTGGTAGGAATTAAAGGGATGATGAAAATAGTTCAGGCGTATGTGATTCTGTAAAGGTGAAATTGGTCTTTCTACTTGCTTCTTGTACTCTTACACAGAATTTTTAGGGATTAGTCTTGCATATGTGCCTAAACTTGTAGATGAGCTACTGGAAATAGCTAAAACATTAATTAAAAAACTCTAAGGAATGCAGAATATTTATAGGATAAAGCCACCCTAGTACTTAAAAAAAAAAAAAAAAAAAAACAAAAAAAAAACAAACAAAAAAAACCTAAACTTTAGTTGGAATAAAAAGCAGCTATGTAAAATGGAACTATGGAAACAGAGACTAAGAAAGCTTTGGAGTCTGAACTCTCTGAAATATGCTAAAGCATGAAGTGACATCACTGAGGAAAATATATTTTTAAAAATGAGAATTAACTTTGTCTACCTTAATTTTGGGGTCTTCAAAATTTCTGAAAATAACAATTGTTTTAGGTCATCCCCTATGCAGATCTGATATACTCTATCAGTACCTCAAGGTCAAAGCAATCGATTTGCTACTTATATTTATCTTGAAAAATACCAACTAAGAAATCAAAACAATCTCTTATATCCTTACTTTTACAGTCTTTCCCAGTCTGTCTGGAAAAGAGGTTCTCATCAGGGGTAGTTGGAGTCCAATATTAAGAGAAGAACAGGTCTGTCATGTTGAAAGGTTTGGCAGCCCGTCTGTCTCCATTCCTGTATTTGTGAATTTAGAAACTTCCTCTGCTATTGCATTCACTGGGGACCAGAACACTCTTGGGCAAAAATCCACAGCTATAATTAGTGATTTAATTTTAATGTAGATGAATAGACAATCCTGCAGCCAGTTATTAAAATGTCATTAGTTGACACAGAAGTTAGCATATCTGCCTAATATCTGTTAGCAGAAGCTGCAGAGACCAACCCAAATGAGAATTCTTCCTGGGGAGAGTCACGGCAACACAAGACATCAAAAATTTCCCTGCCTCTGGGAAACAGCTGGACAGGCCCTTCCAGAAAATGCTCAAGTGTTTGTTGGGAATGCACGGCTAATAACTCTGACCCCTCTGTTCTAGCAGAACCCTGAGATCTCTGGAAAATATTTCTTTTGAGTAGCTTTAGCCGTAGCTAAAGCCCAATACAGTTAAAAAATAGCAAGGGTGAAAAACAGACTTTATAACAAGTAGCCCTGGGGATCTCTATATCCAACAAGTATGGAATTAGTTCTGTATATCATGTGTAACTCATTCTGACAGCACTCCCAAAGTAAATAAATTTTAATTTGTATTTTTAATTCAGACATTAATATAACAGTGAGGCTCAGAGAACTAAGTAATCTGGATTCAAAGGCTTACTTAGAAAAAGAAGGGCAAAGACTTCTCCGAAATCTTCGGTCTCTAGCTGAAAGTAGAGAAACTAAAAGTAGCAGTAAAGATCTTAATAAAAGTACACCTTTACTTGTGAATATTTCAGAGAACACAATAGAAGTTGAGAGCTGTTGTTGAAAAACATAATCACCAATCTATATTTAATAACTTTTTTTTTCTCTGAATCCTGAGACATCTGAACTATGACCTTTCCTGGCATCTTAATGACACAAGATCATGAGTAAAAATATCACCAATGTAAATATAAAATCTAAAGGCTTTAGAAGGCTTCATTTTTTAATTCCACTTACTTTGGCACCACACTGAGAGTTTAGCGACTTTGATCCATCAAGCAGCATTGCAAAACCATCATGAAAATGTATGAACCCAAGAACAAAATCTACTCACTCAACCTTACAGAAATGATTAAAAAATTCCTAATTATAGTATAGTCACCCGTCAAAATAAATTACTCACTTAAGGTGAGTGGGTGAAAAGAATTTTGCTAGGCTTCCTTTAGGAGGTGGTAATTCTCTTGAATTTTGTTAAAATACATCACTAATTATATTTTAACGACATCTATGTACAGTTTTCCTCTTTGGGGATTCTCTAAGATGGTTGTAAGAATTTTGAGAGAAGGCTTTTCGGTTTTAAAATATTCTATACTTGTGAATTTATACTGCAGAACATGTTTTATGAGATGCAAAAGAATGTTCTAAATGACATGTACAGGTGGCCAGAAATGTTAGAATAAAATCATTTCATAAGAAACGCCAACTGGTTGGACATACTTCCATGACAAAGTGATGTGTGGATCTGACAGCACAGTGAAGTGAGGGCATGGTGAGGGTGGCCGTATGGTTGCCTCCTGGAGGTCTACACAGAGTTTAGGAGGTCCATGGAGCCTGCATTTAGGAATCTTTCCTGTCTTCAACATCCATTGCGCACAATACCACATCCTTGAAAGATGTCTGTGACCCATTTACCTGGGCTATGTTTGCCATGAAAATTTAATGCAAAATTTGAGAGGCTATCAACCATGTAGGATCTTACCCTGCTGGTTATACTGCCAGTGTGTTGGGACTGATCTAAGCAGTACCAAAACCACTGGCATTCTTTCCTGATGTCTTCCAGAGGTTGCCAGAAACCTACTCTTAATTTTGCATCTGAAGAATGCTCAATATGTGGACTCCAGAGTGCAGCAGACTTGAACCTGGCATCCCACATCTTGCAGGCTGTGGGACACTACAGATGGAAGTACTGATTTTAAATCTCTGTTCATTGTTGCTTCCAAAATCTGCTGCTTGCAATTTTTTTGTTAGATTTTACTGCCATTTAGGTGATATTCAGACACCTTATTATAGAATAGAATCATAGAATTGTTTGGGTTGGAAGGGAGCTTTACAGATCATATAGTCCAACCCCCCTGCAGTGAGCAGGGTCATCTTCAACTAGATTAATTTGCTCAGAGGCCTATACAGCCTGACCTTGAATGTTTCCAGGGATGGGGCATCTGCTGCCTCTCTGGGCAACCTGTGCCAGTGTTTCACCACCCTCATTGTAAAAATTTTCTTCTTTATATCTAGTCTGAATCTCCCTCTTTTAGTTTAAAACCATTTCTGCTTGTGCTATGGCTAAAGGCCCTGCTAAAAAGTTTGTCCCCATCTTTCTTATAGGCCACCTTTTAAATATTGAAAGGTCACAATAAGGTCTCCCTGGAGCCTTTTCTTCCCCAGGCTGAACAACCCCAACTCTCTCAGCCTTTCTTCATAGGAGAGGTGTTCTAACGGTCCTTCTGATTGTTTTTGTGGCCCTCCTCTGGACCTGCTCCAAGAGGTCTGAGTCTTTCCTGTGCTGAGGATTCCAGAGCTTGATGCCGTACTCCAGGTGGGGTCTCATGAGAGTGGAGTTGAGGGGCAGAATCACCTTTCTCAACCTGCAGTCCACGCTTCTTGTGATGCGTCCAGGATATAGTTGGCCTTCTGGGCTGTGAGCGCACATTGCCGGCTCATGTCCAGCTTTTCATCCAGCAGTACCCCCCAAGTCCTTCTCCATAGGGCTGCTCTCAATACCTTCATCCCCCAGCCAGTACTGATATTGGGGGTTGCCCTGACCCATGTGCAGGACCTTGCACTTGGCCTTTTTGAACCTCCTAAAATTCATATGAGCCTACTTCTCAAACAGGTCCCTCTGGATGGCATCCTGTCCCTCAAGTGTGTCAGCCACACCACTCAGCTTGGTGTCATCAGCAAACTTGCTGAGGGTGCGCTTGATCCCACTGACTCTGTCATTGATGAAGATATTAAACAGTACTGGCCCCAATATGGACCCCTGAGGGACACCACTCATCACTGATCTCCATCTGGACATTGATTATAAACAGACATAGATTATAAACAGGTGCTTCTTAATGTATGCAATAGGCCTCTAGTCATAAACTAATGCAGCTATTGTCTTTGAAACAAATAATAAAATCATTGAATCAAATAATAAGATACATTTATTCACAGTATTATTTTAATTAAAAATTTAGATAATTTCTGCTTGAAAGTCTGTGTACCATTGCAATCCATTATTTTTCCATATGTATTTGTTAGCTGTTAAAATATCAAATGTAACTCTTATATCCAGACAGCAATTAGACTTCAGAGTACTTTCTCCTTAATTCATGATCACTAGTGAGTGACCACAAAAGCAGTATCTAGAGATTTAACATTCATCGTAGCATTTGCAGTTACTGTTCTAAGAACTGAAAAATAAGGTCTGTCTTTCATTTCCTAGAGTTGTGTCTGACTCACACAATTTTGACTGATACCTCAGCAATTCAAAGTTATATAAACAGTGGAGACAGATCAATCTAAATGAGGCTGCTGAATAAGCAGAAGCAGAAGTGTATTTGTAGCTGGATATTGTTTCATCCCACTCTAAAAATAAGTGTGAAAAGGAATGTGTATCTCATTCTGAGCTCAGAATCTGAATCACACCATAGTTGGAAGTATTCATATTAAAACCTTTTGACTCTAACATACCTCTCATTTTCTGTCTGAGTGTTCATTCTTACTATAATTTCCTAATTCCTCAGCACCACTTTTAACTTTTCATAATACTTATATTTTTAAACTAAGCTTTTTCATTTCTTAGGTGAGGTCAGAGGAGCTTCAGGAGCCAAGGACTCTCCCATCAGTAACCCGCTTTCTCCACAGTCTGACGGCTCAGGCTGGCCAGTGCCAGGAGCTAAGGAAGTACATCCTCCTCCACAGCCAGGGATGCAGACCTGGGAAAAACCCTTCCTCTCCTTTCCCTTGGTGGAAGGATGGAAAGCGGAGGTGTCTGCTCTATGCCACATTTTGGGCTGTTTCCTCACAGAAAGGGAGAGGGACTGGGAGGGCTGGTGGTCGAGGTGCTCGGCAGGGGCAGGCAGAGGAAAGTCCATGTAGATCAGTCCCGGCAATGCAGTGCAAAGTGGAGTACCTCATGGGAGACATCGATAACTGTGTCCAGTAATTGGGATCACTTTGTGTCGAGCACATTGGAAGTGACCGTCAGTAGATCTGAGGCTTGTTATCATTTCAGTGTGATGATTCTTCTGTTTCTTTACTATCACCCAAATGCTTTGTCTTTTTTTCTTCTATAAGGGCTTACCTATTCTCAGAAAGCAAGTTAGAATCTATCGCTTCATCATCAAACACTTCATCGATAAAATAAAAGTCTTACTACTTCCTGACATAGTTGAGCTCAGGTTAAGGAAAGCAATAGCTGCTTTGTCCTCCTCATTTTCTCTTTTTTGTGCTTCTGAATTTCTGACTTCCTGATCTGGCCTCTGTCATCAGGGCTAACATCCCCTGTAATTCTACCTGACTCCTTTTGCAGAATCGGGTAGACCTTTTCATACAGCTTAGAGGTGGCAAGGAAAACTTGGTAGTTGTAGCTGTGCTATGGCTTCCAAGCCATTTTGGCAGCAGGGTCAAACAGGTTGGGTTAGACCATCTTCAGTGTTCAGCTGCACTTGGAAACAGGCTGGGAGCACTGAGACAATCAGACACAGCAGCAAGATGGATTAAGCAGTGGTAGTTTTTCCGCAATTAAATACACATTCTGCACTGCCTGTCTGCGTGAAGGCTTTTAGTCAGATCCAGCACAAAGAGCTTAGCTTAAGCTCTGCTGGGTTAAACTGACCTCTTGACTTTTTTCTGGGGTGGCAGTGGAGTATGCACACATTTTTTTTAAGTACAACACGGAGGCACCTGAGTAAGAGAGCGGCTGCACTGAGGCAAACCAAGGGAAACTGTAGCCCCAAACTCTGTCTCTACCATTGCCCCTTGGTAGATGTTAAGGCAAAAATATAAGAACAGGGAAGGCATGCAGAGATACACTCCGTGCTCTACCAGTCCATATTGTATGGAACTCTTGATTCAGAATTTTCATGTTTACATTTAATAGGTTTTCATTTTTTTTTTCTTCTATGACTTTGTTTAATTGCTTTTTGACTCTATTTATGATACTGGCAGTTTCTGACAGTGGATGCCACTATTCTTCTATGCTGTCTGAAAAAAACCCACTTGTTTTGCTTGTTTTAAACCTGCTAATTTCGTCGGGCATCCTCTTGTTCTGATGTAGTGAGAAGCCAAGCATCCATTCATTTATTTTCTAGGCACTTTCCCAGGGTTGTCCTGATTTTATACATATCTGCCATATCCCCCTTCAGCTGTCCCCTTTCCAAGCTGAAAACTCCAAATGTATTTAAGCAGTTCCAAGCTTTAATTGCCCTTCTTTAGGTCTCCCATGTAATTTTTGATAGGCAAGTACCAGAACAGCAGGCAGTATACAAAAGGGAGGGTACTGTGTGTTTTTGTATGGTGCTATAAAGGTGTTTTATATTTTGTGCTCCATTCCTTTCTTTAAAGCTCCTAACTGCAGTTTTTTGGCTGCCAGTGAGCTTGGGATTTATGTTTTCTTTTAGTAAGCTTTCTTTTTTTCTTTTTTTTTTTTTTTAATTAAACACAATTATTTATTTGGTGTAGTTTTTGTACTTACAGAAATCTCAACTTCAGTACCTTATGATTAATGTTTCAGCAATGACATGTTGAACCAACCCCATCCTTTGCTCAGGCAGGATGAAAAAGAGCTGGTTTTTATCAGAGATTTTCCAAATACCATTGAACAAAAGTTATGATGTTTAAGCATTTAGTCTCTGCATTATGCCTAGATACAACAATTACTGAGACTTTATTATTATTAGCTGTTATGCTAATTTCTAAAGCTTAGGCAAAGAATTTCAAGACACTGGGAAACTCTTTTTGATAGAAGATACAGTTTACATTTATTTTAATTTTTTCTTGAATAGAACATTGCTCCATCATTGAATTGGATGGGTTTTTCATTCTATATATTTTTTCCTCTGGAAATGTACAGATTCTTTTCATCACTGATTATGTCAATAGCTGTAGACCAGTTTTGTTTGTTTGTTTGTTTGGTTGGTTGGTTGGTTGGTTGGTTGGGTTTTTTTTTAATGCATATCATAGAATCATAGAATGGTTTGAGTTGGAAGGGACCTTAAAGATCATCTAGTTCCAACCCCCCTGCCATCAGCAGGGACACCTTCCACTAGATCAGGTTGCTCAAAGCCTCATCCAACCTGGCCTTAAACACTTCCAGGGAGGGAGCATCCACAACTTCTCTAGGCAACCTGTTCCAGTGTCTGACCACCCTCACACTAAAGAACTTCTTCCTAATATCTAATCTAAACCTACCCTCTTTCAGCTTAAACCCATTTCCCCTTGTTCTATCATTAACTGCCCTTATGAAAAGTCCCTCCCCAGCTTTCTTGTAGGCCCCTTCAGGTACTGGAAGGCCATGATAAGATCTCCCCGGAGCCTTTTCTTCTCCAGGCTGAAAAGCCCCAACTCTCTCAACCTGTCCTCATAGTAGAGGTGCTCCAGCCCTCGGATCATCCTGGTGGCCTCCTCTGGACTTGTTCTAACATGTCCATGTCTTTCTTGTGCTGGGGGCTCCAGAACTGGACACAGAACTCCAGGTGGGGTCTCATGAGAGCGGAGTAGAGGGGGAGAATCACCTCCCTCGACCTGCTGGCCACTGATATATTTGAATTAAGGATAGAAAGATAGATAGATATCAACTAATAATTGATAAAACTCACTTTTATATCAATGGTTACTGGATTATAAAGCATATAATATACTATGTTAGAGGATAGAAGTTGGAAGTTATACTACATTTTCAGTTTGAAACTGAAAAGTGAAATCCTCTTTGGTTCCTAATCTTAAATGTGCAACTTTGTTTCTTATATTTTTATAGATGTAATATGAATAGATTTTTTTTTATTATGACTTTTGTCTCAGTCTCCCACTACTGCGTACAGTCAGTTGAAGTGAAAAAGTGTTTAATATCCAAAAATAGTATGAGCATGTCCTGCATTTAAAACATCATATCTTCTCTTCAAGATATAAATATTACTGCTAATTACTACTGCACTCAATTTTGTACAACAATGGCAAAGCAAGGAAAAAAGGAAAAAAACCCAAGGTACTGCACTTTTAGTTTCACAGCTTGGATCACACTGATCCTATAACCCAGGGATTTGTGAGCTGATATTTATTAAATCAGTGGAAATCAGTGCATACTTCACAAGTTTTATGAAGCTTATGGCATCTGCGGCACTGGTTAACGTTCAGACTGGTAAAATGGCTTAGGAGGAATTTTTTAAATTGAGGAAACCTTTTTTCAAAATATATAATATTTCAGACATGCAGTCTCACTGATAAAGGTAACATGCCCTTAAGGAAATGCAATAGTAGACTTCCAATTGAGCACTGCCTTCCAGACTGTTGGTTTTCAAGCACTCTTAAAAATACCCTGCACTGTCAGAGCTTAGGAGTTTGACTGTGACCAAATCTGATTTTTACATATTTTGCAGGTACAGTTTTTCCAGTGGATCAATGTAGATTTGCCTTTCTCCCTTAGACCCCAAATCCTGTTCTCCTGCTTTAACCCTGGGAGTCCGAGGGACCTCCTGCAGACTGTGGGAGGGCAGGTCACAGACAGCCATCCAAAGGCACAACTCATTGCCCTACTGGGACCCTGTGGGGCTCTGTGTTTAGCCTGCTGCCATCTCATAAAATCAAAAGAAAATCTTCAGCGTTTCAGGTTTTCACGGTGCCATCCCTAAGCCCAGAGTGACTGTAAGGGCCATTTAACACAGTACATTTTTCTAGTGCATTACAATTACAGAAACATCTGTTATGAATGTTGCTTTGCTAAACCACTGCAAAAAATTCATAGAGTATTCAGTAGTTGCAAGACTGCTCAATTACTTACCTGTATTGAGGTTGATTGTGTAGCTGAACATTGTAATTCATTGGAAACACACAAGAATACTAGTACCAGAAATAATTTTTACTCTGCCTGCAAAATGCATCTTATGATGGTTTTATAACATATTTCTTTATCTGTGTAACACTCATATGTGGTTAAAATAATTGTTGGTAGTTGCCAGTATTATTTAATTATACATAAGGTCTAAATTGTGGGATAAGAATTAAAAAATTTTCATATGGTCTACAAATATCTTCAGCTACTTCATATAATTACATGGGTGCTTTTTTTTAAAAAAAAAGTTTCTCAGAGCTGGACAGTACTTTTAGTTTCCCATACTAACTGCTGAAAATCTCCTTGTAAGGCATCATGTTCACTGGCCTTCAATGCAGCTTGCAGATTAAAAAAGGCTAACTCTGCATGAATAGCATGCTTTTACCTTTATGTCTTATATTACCCCTTATTTTTGCTTCTAGAGAGGATTTTTTTTTAAACATATTATTTTGTTTAATTATTTTAATGTTGGGGGTTTTTAAAACATATTTAAGACAAAATTGAGGTATGAGTAAGAAATCAGTTTTGATAGCAGATGTGCTAGAAATATGAACATACAGATATTGATAGATAAGATCAGGCTATGGTCCATCTAATCTAATAATCCTTCTGACAGAAAGTAGATGATTCAGAGGAAGTTGCCACCAATTTTGTGAGAGACAAATAGAGGGTAATCTGTCAGCCACCTTAAGTCTTCTCAGAATTCCTTAGTACTTTGAGATAATTTTAAATCCTGAAGCATAAGGTTTCAAGTTTCTTTGAAAATATATTAGCATTAACTATTACAAATCTGGAGCTCATGAATAGCAAAAGTTTGACAAATATGAAAAATGAGATAGTGCAAGCATTAGTGAAAACTGCAAATCTGACCCATGGAATGATTATTTACTTTCTAAGCAGGTGAGAGGAATTTGAGGGCATGAAAATGACATAACATAATAAATAGCCAATAGTTTTATGATCCTTTTGATCCTTCAGAAACTCTTGTGTTGTGGCATAAATGTTACAAAACTAATTTGTCCTAACTAATGGTTTGAAATAAGAAAACAGCTCTGGTATGCTGCCTATTTTTCAGGTATTTGGATGAAAGGAATGTTAACTTATCCTGTTAAAGTTTCAGGAAGTGTTAATTATGGTATATACTTGTACTTGTAAGCAAGATTTGGTCACTAGTGCTACCACCAAGAAAATTAACTACCATTTCATGAAAGGTGAATATTTAACTTTATAGAAAATATTTTGAACTAATCTTTATATTAACTGATGAACCAGATTATACTTTACATAATTCCATTAATCTAAGACAAAAGAAGAGGAAACAGCATTTGTATTTCTGCAAATTTACATATTATTCCTTTTCTTTTCTTTCCAGACAACTATTACGGCACTCCAAAGCCTCCAGCAGAACCAGCTCCATTGCTGTTAAATGTAACAGATCAGATCCTCCCAGGTGCCACTCCCGGGGCTGAAGGCAAACGTAAAAGGAATAAGTCTGTGAGCAATATGGAGAAGACAGGGATTGAACCACCAGAGGATGAAGAGGAGGAAAAACCTGTGGTCAATGGAAATGACGAGACAGTAACACCAGGTCTGTTCTTCCTTCTTATTGTCCAATGTGTTTGTGTAATTCACAGAGTCCTCAGTTACCTCCTTCCACAGTGAGGATCTGCATGTTCAGGTCCAGATGTTCTTGCAAGACTGAAAGCCAGGAATCCTGAATAATAGCATTCCTCTGAAGCCTAAAACAAATTATTTAGCCTCCTTTTTAAGGAGTCATCTCACTTACCTCAGCTACTGTAAAGATAACTGTCTCTGAACTAGTCCCTTTGAACCCTCTTTATAGACCTACTTTCTGAATACAGTTTGTGTGATCTGTTTGAGATTTCTAGGTTAGGAAATCAAACACAAGTGCCTGTTTCTCTGCATTGACTATAGAGGGAGTCTAGAGAGCTGTAATTTGGTCAAATGAATCCAGTCTCTGTGTTTGAAGTCTCCTTATTCTCAAGTGGTGATACTCACAAAAGAGTTCACTATATTATAAAGTGAAATTTTGTAAATTGTTATGAAATCTTACCAATATTGTGTAAGAGTAAAGATGTCATCATATTAACTAATTTGTAGCAGTGCCAATGAAACTTAGCTGGCAATACTATCAGGAAGGACCCTTTTCTGCAATGTCCCAGAGCCTGCATCAAACTGATAAAGGCTTCAGCTGTCTAGTCCTAAAAGACAGCTGTTGTTTTACCCCTTGGTCATAGTTCTTCAGAAAAAAATGGGCTCAAGTTACTGATTGGTATCCTGAGTGAGAACATGCCAACTTTTCCCAAGCAGGTAGTGTCCCCTTCAACATTTCAGCAAGTCACCATTTTACAGTACTTAAGAATTTTTATTCTGAAATATCATTTAAGACATGATTTTTGTTGTTGTTCAAGTAGGAAATTAAAGACTTTTATATCTCTTTGAGAAATAACCCTGTGAATCCTTTTTGGTGAGTTTAGAAATTCAGAAACAAATTATTGAAAAAGAAGGCTATAGTGACAGTCACATGGATGAGAAGACAAAATGGAATATTGTAAGTTCTCTAAATAAATAGGTTAATGTGAAACAAAAAATCCATTACCTAATTTTCTAAACACTGTAAAAAGGATTTTCATACTGCCGATTCTATATATACTTCTTTTTTCCTCCTACTGTATTAGCAAGTGTATCAAATTGAATATCTTCCCACCAAGGATCTATTTGCCACATGCTTTTCTTTAGTTCTTGCCTAACATTACACATAAGGGCAAATCCCTCTGCAGAGTCCATCCCTGTGTACAAGGAGAGTGGCAGGGAACATGCAGTGAGAGTGGATCTCGTTCTCGTGTCTCAGTTCACCCAGAGATCTGCAGCGTTACTGCCTGACCATTGCCATCACATGCTGTATGAGCCTGGCTCAACCCTTCCACACAACTTTGCATGTCAGTGGTGCCCTGATGCTTAGTGCCTTTCCTACACAGCTAATCAGAGAAGGATGAAGCCCAGATATCCTTACATAAAACACCAGCACTGCCTCTGTTGCCAGGATACTTCCACAGCGAAAGAGGCAAAGGCAGGATTTAGTCTCTGGTGTGTGTTGTAGAAATCATTAGAAAGATCACTCTTTACAGTTATTCCAAATGTGCCACATAACGGACTGTTGCTGAGGAGCAATTTCCAGGGCAGTATGTTTCATCTCAAACTGGATCAAGAGGCAGTGTTTACCTGCTTTACTCTTTGCATTGCACACCTATAATTCGTTTCTCCCAGGCAAATCCAATGTGGACAATGACTGGGGAGCCCAAGAAACAGTCACTGGCATATGCTGTGTTAAAAATTTAAATACATCAGCATCGGTGTAAGACAGCCCCCCTTCTCCCCCTCCTTGCCCCCCACAAAGTAATTCCTGTAGGTGTGGCCAGCAGAACAAGCAGTGCCTGTGTCAGCTCTCATGGTTTCATAAGCAGGGTTTTGTTATTCAGTTACACTGATTGAGGACTTAGAGGATTGTAGGAAAGCAGCTCTGTACATACATGCTGCGTTGCCTTTGTTGGGTAGTGTAGCTCCCACGGACCCTGTTGCTGCAGTCATTTTCTCTGTGAGCTGACAGAGTCTTAGCTACCTCTGAAATGTATGTGCATTTGTCATTTGTGTCTTTGAGCAATCAGGAAAACCAGAATATGTTAATTTTTTTTCTTTTTTTTAAAAAAAGAAAACAACTCTTGGTAGAGGGAGCAATCTTGTTTTTATAAAGAAGCAACCGAGGCAGGATATTTGTTATTTTGAGTTCTTTTAAGAAGTGTATTCTATTTTAAATACTTCACTTCTAATGAGAGTCTTTTATTAAACATAGGACTCTTGGGACACCCAAAACATTGATACATTTTTTATAGATGCTCAGCAACTTAATGATTTATTAACTACCAAAGGTATCAGAGTGCTGGCAAGGCACTAAGATTAATCTGAAGAAAATAATCCTGTCTTTACTGGAACAATAAGCAACATTTGTTGTTGCAGAGATTTTTGTGCTTTTTGTCTGATTTTTCAGACCACTTCTCAGTGTCTGTTGAGATAATCTGTGTATTTGTTGATCTCTATTAGTAGGAATCAATTTTTCATTAATTCACTTCCACATACTTTGCTTCATAGGCCATCAGATTTCCCTCAGACTGGAGATCTTCAACTGTGCTTCATAATTGTCTCCTTGTTAATTTGTGCTACCCAATGTGTGTTTATTCTTTCCATTTTTTGTCACCTGTCCTCAGCCCAGAACCCAACAAGAAACCTTCTCACTTCTTTAGGATGAGCCTTTTGGCCATTTTAGAATGGACCACTCTCAGTCCTTCATCTTGGATCAAGTTGTCTCAGGACACTATAGTATTAATTGGGAGCTGGGATTTATCTCCTTTAACCTTAGTAAATTTTAGGTTTTCATCTCTGCAATCTAGAATGCTTAATTCAGCCTACAGATACATAGGAGCCTAGCTCACTAAATTTAAATGAAGAATCCTACTGTTTGTCAAGCAGCATACGAGAGAGACAATTTATAGATTAGCTGTTAATATGGCCAAGTCTAGAGCTAGTGTTGGGTTTTTCACACCTGATGCAATTGCCCACATTACTTCTGGCTGCTCTGGGTTGGGTCTCTGCCATTCCCTGGTTTGGGTGAGACATCTGGCACCTGAGAATCCTTTCCTGATGGACCCTGCATTGAAATGAACAATTTCTACCAAACTGATGCTGTGACAGAAGAGATAAAAAGACTCGGTCAAATTGCAACTTGCTTGTCAGATATTCAGTTTTCTCTGCTGTTGCTGTTCCTGTCTGCAGAGAACTAAGCCAGTCTACTTCACCACCAGCTTCATAATTTGACACTGTGTTGGTCATGTCACATTTGCTTAACACTTCTGACTGTTTAAGTGTTTATCATCCAAACTCCAGAAGAACCACTCTAACATTGAAAGAATGCTTATGTATGAGCATTATTCTGACATTACTTGAGCAATAAGTTGCACCAAGAGAACGAAAGTTCTGGCAGGCTCAATTGAGGGATAAGATATGACACAGGGTTTCAAAATGATCCTTTCATGCCTTAGGTTGATAATGAAGCAAAAAGCTAGAGTCCCAATGCTGTCAATCACCATGTAAAGTGCAGTAGTCCCAGGCAACAGGTTGAGCTTATTCTTTTATTATTACACAGCAAAGACAGCCAGAGGCATGAATATAATACACACGATATCCAAGAGCCATGAGATTTTGCAAAATACAAAAGTTGCTGTCCATTGGTATCTCTGTGGTAGATGCGTTCTCTAAACTCAATATATCACAGCTAGGTCACAACCTATGACCTACAGAATACCCGATACTCACCCAGTCTCCATGTCTCCTGTTTTCTTTCCCCCACATCAGCTCCTGGTTCTTATTGTTAGTAGTCAGTGAGAACAATGTCTTTATGCAAAGCACCAAAACCCAAGTATGGCTACAGCTCTGTGGGAAACAGAGCAGCTCCAAGGCTGCAGAGTGATATTTTCACAAGAAAATATATGCACATAGCTTGGCAAACATGAGTTAAACTACTCTTGTATCCAATAGTTATTTAAAACCGATGGGCTGTTTTCTATGTAGAATTTAACAAATTAGTCATTTAGATAGAATAAGGTTATAAAGATCTGCAATATTTTCCTTCAGAGTTGCTAAAACCACTCCATAAATTAATATTTAATGATAATTCCTTTCATTTGTTCTCTGATGGTATTTCTTAGGTCATCTGAGCAGGTTCTTCTGGAAGAAAAAAAAAAAATTAAACTTTACTGTATGAATAATCTGCAGCATTAAAATAAAGGAATAAAGTGACAAGGTCTTGCATGTTTAGTTGACAAATTTAAGAGTTAGACTGTAAAAAGAAACAATTTAAAGTGCAAGCAACAGCATTGGTGAAGGCTCAAATTCTGAAACTATCACAACATAACTACCAGTTACTTTCAACAAAATGGTCACCATATTGTCTGAGAACTGTATAGAGAATATGTCATATCAACCAGTAATATTTTAACCGCTGGTATTTGGAATTGAGGTACTACAGAGATGAACTTACAGTATTTGATGATAAGTAGGTATTTTTAACATATACATTATCTTCTCAAAGTTCTTTGTCTTCCACATATGCAATAACTTGCTGGTGTTTTACTGGTGCCTATTCTATCACTTCCCAGGACACTCACTCTTGAGATACTGTGCTAAACTGTTTTTGAAAACTGGACCATGTAATCTGTTTTGTAGCGAAACAGCAGCTGTAGGAGACTATTTCACTTGACGTAAAGTCAATTGATTGGATTTTAGTGGCAAAAATACTTCTGAACACATATTATGGTACCTTTTTCAGATCTTTTTTTATGTCCTGTATTGGCTGAAGATAAATATTTGTCCTCACAGTACGTTACTGTACTATTTCCAACTTTGTACATCTAAGACACTACTAGTTTTAACCAGAGCTCCTGTTTTTTATCAAATCAAAAATTATATATGAATATATATTAGCAGAAAGAAAACCAGGAAGGTTAATATCTGCCTTACCTGGAGTATATCAATGATAGATACATATAACAAAAGGTAAGACGACACTGTAGGGCTGTACTCCAGATAAGCATGCCTAGGATGTCCTTAATGTTATTAAATGGCATTAGGCAATTCTACCTTAATGGCTTGGGCTTTAGTCATCATGATGCCTTTTCCATTATCAAAGTAAGCTATTAAAAGATAATGATCCAGGAATTAATAATTCATTAGATTGGCTTTAAAATAATTATATTTTAAAGTTGTTAAATAAGCATTAGGTTCCTTTTTCTCCCCTACTATATTTTGATAGCAATCTCTATCTTAGACAAGCTCACAATATTTCTTCTAATCTTCAAGGCTCAATTTTCACATTTTTTTCTTTCATCATGATGGCTGGGATTTGTTAATATAGCTATTGAAAATCAAGATTCTGACCTCATCAGAACTGTTGAAAATAAGATCTTGGGAAAGAATATATATTGCAAATATTATGGTAAAATCCCAAGACACAGAATGCCACCACATCTGTGCTCTATCAGACCAATTGACTGATCATTAGCCGTTGTGTGTGATGCACTTCTGCTCCAAATGTATTTGTTCAATTGCAGTCCCATGTACCGCGTGACCTTATGTCTTGTCTTCAGTTAAATCTGTACAGCATCCTTCCTATGGTAGAAATGTGGTCAAGAGTGCATGTAGGCTCAGAAGTACAACTCATAGATCTGTCAATGATGCTTGATACAGATGAGAACTTACTTTTGCTTTGCAGAGATAAGAACAAAAAACTCAAAGAATTTATCAGCAATTACATGGTCCTGTTCTCAGGGGAAGTGGAGGCGTTATATCCTATCTGCTTTGCAGAAAACTTTTACATATTTGAAAATGCTTTCACTACCCATCAGTCTTTTCTCCTTAAGACTAAAAACTCTTGGGTTTCAATCTTTCCATACTTCATGCTTCCATACTTTTCCTTTTTTTAAAAAAAATTTTTTTTCTATCATCTGAACTGTTTTCCATCTTCTTTGACATGAAATTCTCAAAACTGAGCACAGTGCTCCTGATGAAACCTTATTGTGGCTGAATGTGGAAGGACCCATATCGTATATGCTTATTCTTCCTGCCTATTATGATGCTTATTTTTCTTTTGTGATAGTATTGTTACTGACTAAGGATAATGGTTAGACATCCCTCACACATCCCCATACGTCCATTGTATTTTCACTAGGAATTCTGCCTAGACATTTGCTCCCCATCTTGTATTTTTATAGCTGATTGTGGCATTTTGCACAAGGAAAATGCTACATGTTGTGGAAAGCCAAGGTGAGGTGGGAGCTAGCGGGGGGACTTAGAAGTGGTAGATAAGGAGGATGTGACTTCAGCTCCCCTGGGATTGTTCTGCTCTGCTGTGGGATGCGACTAAGACAAACTTGTGTTTGTGTCTTTTGCTGATTCATTTCTTCCTCCAGACAGATTTGCATTTCCAAACGGCATGAAATGATTGTAATACCATGTAGTTCAAGTATGAGTTAAGATTTAGCAGCATGAGCTGCATGTGGCTGTAGAACTACAGACCATCACCCTGTTCAAGACCATACCTATTTTTTTCCACATTATTCTAAAAGACTGTATGTGTCAGTGTCAAAAGTCTTTTTTTAAGATCATGAAAACTGTATCTACAGTTTATCCACAAAGATCAGCACCTGTTACTCTGTCATGAAAAGAAATAAGATTAGTTTGGCACAATTTCTTCCTGAAAAATCTTGACAATGATTTATCACCTTTGAAGAGCTTACATGTAGGTGATTCGATTGCTGGTCCCAACATCCTTCTAGGAGTTAAAAATAGAAAGAAGTGAAGTTACAGTTTCATGGATCTTTCTTTTTTACAAAAAGACGTAATGGCCTAATTGAGCAAATTATTTCAAAGGGAACTTAGGTGCTCAAAAATTAAGAATATAAAATTATCTAAAGCCCTAGCTCATAGATACATTGCTGAAACCAGGACGGTGTCTGTCTTTTCTAGGTTTCTATTCTCCATGAAGTCTCAGTATGTAGCCATTACTAGCCATGAGTCTCCTTCATTGCTTCCCTCAGTAGTCTAAGTTTTGTTTCATCAGACTCTGCCAACTGAGAATGGTTGTACCTGACCTGTTTTGTGCTCACTCTATTCCAAGTACTTTAGCCTTATTGCTGACATTAATTATGTTAGTCACTTAATCACACATAATTTTTTTGCAGTAGTGACTGAAGCAAAAAGAGCAGTAACTGCCTTGGTTTTTTTATGCATCATATATTATTAGCTTTCCTTCCTTCCCACATAGTGGAATGAGTCTGCTTTTGGTCATCTTCTTATTAATGCACTTTCAGAAAGTTTTCTGGTCACCTCTAATGTCCTTGACTGTATTCCTTTTTCTAGACTTAGTGTTCTGCTTTGCTGTTACATGTCTATATTATTTTTCTGTGTTCATCCTTAACAATTTAATCTAGTTTTCTCATTTTGTGCAATTCTATATAATTAGCAGACCATTGAAAATTTATAGCTTAATCAAAATGTTCTCTGATTATACGTACTAGTTTTCTTTTTCATTAGAACAATTTTTGCTTGCACTCTTAGTCTTGTTTATTTAATCTTTACCAATTCCCCTGAACTCCTTTTCCCTTACCATTGCTTGTCATAACATCAAATTAATTAATCCTGTGAGTTTATTAAAATCTTGGTTTTTTAAGACCATTATTGTTATTTTTTTTTGTGCTTTTCTCTCTTGCTGTCCTAAGCATCACAAATTAGATCATTTCACCCAATTTGCCTTCCACATCCTACAGGTTTCACAAAAATATCTGCATAGTTCCGTGCTCTAGATGCACTGAGAGTTCATTTAATAAATTGTCATCTTCTTGAACTTTATTGTAGACTACATTGTTGACTTATTTTAAAACCATCTTTTCTCCTTTCTTTTCTTATAATTATCCACAGACTTCAATATAGTCTAAATAGATTTGCTCAGAGCAAGTGTATATACATTTCTGATGATACAAAACCTTACATACTTCATTCCTTACATATCCTAATGAACAAGCTATAGTAAGTAGTCTCTAGTTTCTATTGTGCTAAATATGTGAATTTTTATTAAATACTGATGTACAAGTTCACAGTTTGTTCTCAGTTCTCCTCTGATGTTCATTGTCTGTATCCCTATGATTTATACCTATTGGTGGTCTTATATCATTAGCTTCCATGTAAGCTAATGTAAAGCTGTGCTCACTAGGTCTGAGATTCATCTCCCCTCATTTTAACTATCTAGAAACTGAGCAACTAGCCTAAGCAGGACTGAATTTGGTTTACCTAACTTAACATGTAGGGTCATTTCATCCATCTGACTAGTCATCATAGTCGGTGGAGATTCAGTCAATGTATTAAAATTGTGAATTTATTTTAATTACAGTTCATTTGGACAAAAGCAGGGGTCTGTCTACTTTTTCAATGAGATCAGGCTTCATTTAAGTGACAGAAAAAAACAAATCCAAGGATTAGAGCTTCTGTTGTCCACTGAGGCAATGGGTTCCTGCCACATATTTTCAAGAAATAGTTCCTAGATCAACCATATGATAAAACGTAGCTCACAAGCACATACCTAGCGGACCAGTCAACCAAATTTATTCACCTCCAGGGGTGAAGGAATCACTTTCTTTAGTAGGACAAGTTCTTTCAAGCATCCTCTGTTTGAACTAGTAGTAGTCAAAAAAAAGACTGTGTTTTCTTCACTGTCAACAGTTGTGTACATGGAAGTCCTGCTATGTGATACTCATTTACGCAGATGAACATGTAGACTCTTAAGTGTGGAGGTAAATGTTCAACAGTGTAGATAAGGCATATTTAGACTCCTAATATTGCACACCTGGTCCCTGTTTAGCTGATTTTTTTGAAGTATCTTTGTGGCTTTGTCTTATGTTTGTCTTAAGCAGATGTTTTAACAAGTATTGCTAAATTCTACTGCACTTACTTAGCTAAAATTGTGTCGACTGGACTGTGGGAACTGATAGTGGTAGAGATACTGTCGGACACCACATTTTTTAATTTCTGACTTTACAGAAAGTAAAATCAATGAAAAGTGAAACATCAAGTACTGAAAAAAACAAAGGAAAGGAAGACTCATCCTGAATATGTTTTTCATCACAGTGAGACACAATCACATTGGGTATAGGAAGCATTTGCCCCCCACAGATTGTATCAGTAATGAAACTGCAACCACGTTCTATACAGTTAATATATTGTTATGAGTTGATGGATGTCATATTGATTTCTTTGATGTATGGATATAGGTAAAGCAATTAGAGTATATAGTTTTTTAATTGAAAAAAGACTGTTGTCTGTAGTAAAACAGCACAGTACTGGCTTTATTGGTGTGTAGTTTGAAAAGTTAAGACACAGGACAGTAGCACTGATGGATATGAGGCTGCCTTTTGCTCAGTGCTAGCTGCTGTTCTGGAAGGACTCCTGGGACAAAATGAGCCAGAACTCTTTGCTTGTTTCTTAACTCTTTATTAGTTTCTTGTTTCAGTTTGGTTTTATTGCTTTATTTTCTTTTATTGTGTTCCAGATAAAACACATCATCAGAGGGACCCTTGTGTAAACCCAACAGAATTTTTCTCTTTATTTCAAGACTTGCAGTTCATAGAGTATTGCTTGGAGACTTGCACCTGGTAAATTCTCCACCATTAACTTGGATATCCAAAATCTGTAATTTTTCTTCTCTTGTAGAATCAAGTGAACATGAAGAGAAGAGTACAGGTGTCTCAGCTGAGGTATCTTCCACTCAGCCTTGTCCTGTGCCAGGATATACTCAGCCTGAAGAAGCAAAGGAGGATATGGATGTAACAAAGCAGACTAAACCTGAAGAGAATGAGGACTTGGGCCCGCTGCCTGATAACTGGGAAATGGCTTATACAGAAAAGGGGGAAGTCTACTTTATTGAGTGAGTTTTATTTCTGCTCTTTCTAATGGCTGTATCATATTGAACTGGATGGGGAAATGGTTTATATGGTGGAGTGGAGCACTACAGTGCTTCTCATTAAAACAGGAATGTTCTGGCTGTCAAGGCTCCTGAGAGCTGGTAGCAATCGCTGCATTACTGACTTGTATTGAAGCATGCTGGTTTTTAAGATAGATAACTAGACTTTTTAGCACTTTGATGGCAGCAATTACAGTTGTTTCTTCTGTTGAAAGCAAGACTTTTCTGCTGTTCTGGTTTTATGGGAGGGTAGCACAATGGCTGGGTTCTTCCTTCCTTATGTAGATAGAGGTGAAGATAGTTGAGCTTTTTGCCAATTTAAGGAAGGAAAGATAGGCAGGCTAAAAACTATCTGGTGAACAGTACAGGGAGGCCATGCTATATAGAGATAATAAAAGAAATGAGTGGACAATAAGGAGAATTAATTACGTGTAGAAAGCTTTTCCTGTTGGTAGACTATACATACCTGCTGCTACTGTTGTTAATTAGCCAACTCGTTGAACAAATGGATATGAAAGTTCTTTCTTCTCTAAGTGCTGTCATTAATACACATTACCAGAATAAGAACACAGCAAATGAGCGAGTTCAGATAAGCTCATGTTCCACCAAAAAAAAAAAGGAAAGGAAAAACCAACATCATCAGCAGAGCACTATTACAGAGGTAGCAGTAGCATTTATGTTTGTTTTAAGGAACTTCCTCAAAAAATTTGGAATGTTAGCCATTATTCTGATTATTAGTAGATAAAATAACATTTGGTGCTGTCATTTCTGCTTTAAGTCCCTTATTTCATGTAAAATTTTATTACTATCACACAAAGTGTAAACAAATTATAAGAATAAAGTTGTGCATGTGATTTTTCATGAACTCGCATGACCATTTATAGCTTCTGGCATGTACAAGGCTGAAAAGAGCAGTAACTATTAAAACATAAGTGTCTGCTGAAAAGAGCAAAAATATGCTTATTCTAGAAAAAGAGTAATTATAGTAACTTTGCTCAGGCAAGCAGAGAAGAACTAGGATGACCTCAGGGCTAGCTCAAACCTCGTTCATTCTTACCTCACTCTGAAATTTCATTTTTGTGCACTTATTGAATGCTCTGACAGAGAGCAGACTGAATTATGTGCACTTCTATTTTACTTGTTGTAGCAAAAACCTGTGATATGTTTGCGGGGGCAAGGGACAGGATGATGGGTAGGTCACTAACACACCAAACTGTGACAGTGGTAAATACTGCAGTAGGCAATTTAATAGAAAATAAATGTATATTTTATAACAAATACAATGGATGCAAATAGCTCTGTGACTCTACAGAGCAGCCATTCCACTCCACAAATTCCTTTGATGTTACAGCTTACTTCCTTTCCTGGAAATGCTCTGTATTACACTTCAGTTCTGACAATGCTCATCATTTACTTCCACTAAATGAATGTTATGTAAAACAGAAAAATCAATCAGAGGTGTAGACTGGATAGAAAGACCATTCTAACAGCTCCTTGCCTTTGGGATTATATTCTTGAATAATGTAATTGCAAAAAAAAGTTCAATTACACATCTGTAAAAATACCAGATTATTTACTAGAATCCTAGCAAAGGAACAACTCTTTGATCATTTGAGTTTTCACATTGCACAGTCTTCACAGGGTTAAGTAGGAATGTAATGCTGTGGGGATGCTGTTAAATTGCCTCTTTGTTTACAAGTCACTTTGGTTAATGGCATGAAGAGACTCCATTTGCTTTCGTAAAAAACGGAAAGATAAAAAGACAACAAAAACCTATTTGTCTACTAACATCTCCCCGAACAGTAGTAAAGATTGTACTAGATTATTAAATAAAAGATGAAAAACAAACATTTTTAAAATGTACATCACAATGGGTGAAAAAAGAAGTCATACTAGGCAGCATTTTTTATTGCTTTATTTGAGGCTCATGTAAATTGTGCCTTTAAAACCCAAGGAGTTCAAGCAATAAATGATCTCAAGTTCCAGGTTGTCACAGGTATATCCCAAGGTCTTAGATTTCATGACAGCGTTTTCATTCATTCACCTCAAACTAACCTCTAAAATTTTTATGTGAACTAATTTATCAAAACTATCATCAGAAGTAAAGTGGCAGATATACAGAGAGAGAGAGAGTGACTTAATAAGAAAAAAGATTACTGTCTTTAAACAGTATTATTTATTTGTTAATTATTAATGGCCAAGTTAGCATTTTGTAAAGCACATTGGAAGGAGTTTCCTTTGCCTCAAGGTCTGCAAAGAAAAGAAAAAGTCATATACTCGATTCACTGGATGATTCAGAGGATGGTTATATTTTAGAGCATGGCTTGGTCTGTTTCTTCCTTTCTTTCCCTTTTTTGACAAAGGTACATGAACTTACGTTTACCTATATTAGCATTCACAGACAGAACAGGAAGAGATCCCTTCTTACTTCATAATACTAACCACTGTTTTTCAGGAAGAGCTACTTAAGTACATTTCTTGGGCTGTTTCCAGCCTCCCTTACATATGAATCCAAATTTTTAAATACAGTCACACACCACACAAATAGGAGTCCGTCCCCTACGTTTGCTTTCATTGAGAACATATGCTAATGAGAACATGCAATAATTAAAACACTGTATATAAATTGGAATACCACCAAAAAAACCTCCAGTTCTGCTCCTTCTTTCCTACTTTAAATAGGGCTGGTGAGTGTGACCTATTTTGGCATGCTTAAGTAAGTTGTAGCAATCACTGATTTTTGGTTTTTCCTTCTCTTGGGGCTAAGGAAAGGCTGCAATTCCCCATAACCTTCAGACCTCACCTTGCCAGCTACTCTCAAACCACATACCAGAGGCATGAGTGCCATCTTGTCCTCACAAAGTCATCAGGCATTGGTTGTTTTGGATCCCGGGCAATTGATGTTTGCTGTGTTGGTCCAGTGCAATGTTGAAGGGAATAAAAAAGGACCCAGACTCTCAGTGCATCTGCTGTCTTGTGCAATCTACCTTAAATGCGGCCCTCACCCAGCTCTCCAACTCTGTCATATACACCGTGACATTATAGATTCCTGTAGAGATAGTTACACATGATGATACTTATTTATAAAAGGCAGAATTGAGTTTGCCTCTCTCTCCAGCCCTCTGTCCACCTATAGGCAGCAGAGCTCTTTGGAGGTGGTGTGGGCAGAGTAAGACATTAAACCAGGAAAAGCTGCAGTTTGTTAAGCTGAGCTGCAACTAAGCCTTGCTGAATAGTCTCAAGGGCATTACATAGCCAATAACAAAAGCTATTTAACTCTATGCTATTCAAAAGCACATATGGTTTCCTTTGCTTATACTACATTAATAATTGTTTTATTAGTGGAGAAAAATCTAGAATAAACTCAAATCTCTGTAATACATCTTCAAATGTTCATCATCTTTGAGTTGTGATGATGATCTTTAGGAGAATTTGTCCGCATAGAGTTTCAGTGCATCTCGCAGACATTCAGTCTCTTCCTACTTCAATGCCTACCTCCCCGAGCAGCATAGTCAGTATTGCTTTTTGGACCTGTTGCAATATCTTTTCTAGTTGCTAAAGCTGCTTTTTTTATGAGAGCACCATAAAAGACTACAAAACAGCTATAAAATAGGCCTCAGCCAAGGACCCTCCTCTTCACAGTAAAAAACAGTGATTCAGTTTTTGAGTACAGTTGGTACTATTTCAGGTGTTACCTGAAAAGAAGTATAGCCACAAATTGAGGAAGTAAAATCCTGACCTAGTTTGTTTCAAAGAATATTGCTACTGACTTAAATGGGATCAGTGTTTCTTCTTAGTAGGTTTTAAGGTAGGAAAGTCTTTTGATTATAGGAATAACATGTTTATCCTAACATCTGGCTTACCTGAAGAATCATGATTTATTTGGCTGTTCCTGGTTGCTCCATCAGTTCACCATCAGAAAGCAGGATATATAAATTAAGCCTGGCTACACCATTACATTTGGTAACTTTATCTTTTGTAGTAGAAGGTACTAGAATAGTGAGTTAGAAATACACCCTTCTACCTGCTCAAGATTACTTCCATATCTGACATTAATTGCACTGTCTCTTATAAACTAGCTTGACACTTTTGTGGGTATGTCACATAAGCAATGTATTAGTGCATAATATTGAAATTCACCATGTTTTGATTGTATGGTTATTTTTGCTACTTTAATTAAGTAGCAATTAGGATGAAGGATTTCTTTTTCACATGCTGTTTTAATATTCACTTCTTATGGGATACTTTTTTGGGAAATAAGCCATCTTGTATCAATATGACTTTATTGTGTGGATAATTCTGAACCATCGGGGCTCTTGTGAATATGATCGTAGATGTCTGTAATTCTTTTTCCTTGTTTATATGTTGTCTTGAATTCATCAGTTTTGGTCCACATAACAATGATCAGATCTCTGATGCTCTTTGGACTTCAACATGACTTATAGTGGAACAGGCAACAGAAAAGATCTGGTTTTGGTTTCTTTCTCCTGAGACCACTTCCTTGCCTCATGACAAATATTATAGGAATAGAGAGATGGTAGAACTGGAAAGAATTTGGGGAATGCTGAATTTTTTTCTTCTCTTGTCTTTTGATATTATAAAGACATTCTCAGTCTGTACTAGTGGTGTACTATCCCTTGCTCTCATGTGCTCTTTTTGTCTGAGCTGACATCCAGGTCAAACTGCCAGCTCAACTCCTGTTGTCTTTCATCACTTTCTTATTTCTTGTCTTTCCCCCAAAGGTCTCTGCTTCTCTGCTCTGCAGAATTCTTCTTTCAACACCTTTCATCTGATATTTGCAGTGGTATTATATTTCTTTTTTTCCTTTGTATTTACTGAACTAGAAGACTCGGCTCACCTGGCTTACCATATAGTGTTAGGTATCTAGTATAAACCAGTTGCCAAGACTCCTTCTGTGGTCAATGGAGAGAGATAATTACCTCCAGAGGTGGATTCATCCTGTCCAAAGATAAGGGCAGAATTACTTTGCCTAAATGCAGGTGCTTCTAACAGTAAAGATGTCCTCAGATATCCAAGGGTATGTCTGTAGTAGTATGTAATTTGTGTCAGGAGTACACTTTTGAAGCAAATCGTCTGGTTGCCTCCACACGCTGATTTGTTCAGAGTACATGAACTGGATTCCTTTGAGATTAAACTAAAAAGAAAGTTGATCTCTAGGAGTGCATTTAATTGTCTCCAACCCTTGAACCCCTGAACTCAGTCCACAAGACCAGATTTGAGTTAAAACCAGTCTGGATTCCTTCTGATCTAAATGATATCCTCCTTCTGATCTAAATGATATCCATCAATATCAGTAGACTACAGAGTGAAACACTTGGTGCTGATGACCCAGCATACACAGCTACTAGATCTTTTCAGGTGCCGTGGGCTGCATGCCTGTGAATGGCTTGTAGTGCATTAGGTGAACTCTTGCTGTGTATCATCTGGTTTAAATTCAAGTCAAAGATGCTTACAAGATGGGAGAATGTTCAGTGTGTAAATGAAGATAACTGAGAGATTCACTTGAAAAGTGACCTCTTGAGCTGAGCCAAAGCACTACTGCAGAGGCATACTAATAGCCCAAGATGTCTCCACAAGCCTGGCAGATACGACACAGAATCTGTCAAAGCTAGCGCCCTTCTGGAGTGGTAGCCAGAGGCCATTTGGGAGATGCCATAGCACCTAGTATGTCACTAAGAGCATATGGTTATGTCCCTAGTCCCACTGGAAGATAGGTAAGATAAATTATTCTGTATAGGTGCCTCTTCCTTGAATAGAGGGGAATCCTACACAGTTAGCTGTGTAATTTCTAGATGGCTGAAGTCACATGAGATGAAACCCATTTTCTGTCAGAAGTTAACTGTCTGAGTCAGAAAGTGACTTAAACAGCAGAAATAACTGTAGGAGACCTTAGGTGTATTTATATTCTCCAAAAAATCTTACATAAGCATCTTCTGCTCCTACAAATGCCTAGAGGCACTGCCACTGTGTTTGGACTGAGCACATAAGTCCTTATCTACAGCCCAAAGCCATCTGGGATTCACAGGATAAGTACCCTCAAACCTCTGTCTCTTAAGACTGAAAGTGTGAAATGCAACACAAACTCACAGTTATAGCTGCTGCCATTCAAACCATAGCCAGGGGTCAGCTCCCTTTTGTATCTGTCCCTACATGTGTGTAAGAAGTTTGGGTAGCACCTCACAAAGGATGAATTGCAAAATTGTCACTGTCCCCCTACAAATAGATTACTTGAAAATCATTATTGTGCTATTTGAAAAGCTCTGCAGATCTACAAAAAAAGCATACAAAAAGGAGGGAGGAGTAAGCGTTTTAAAGGTCAGGTGGCCTACAGTGTGCTTTATTTTTCTCTGTCTCATATACTCCCCTTTGCTCAAGCTGTTATATTGAGGACCATCTTGAATATAATGTATTCACAATAAAAACCCAAACAAACCCATATGTGCTGTCCCTAAAAATGCTGAAGCAGCACACTGGTAAATACCCATTTTGAAATGCCTTTCACAACAACGTGCAAATCACATACCTTGCAAGAGTCACATTTTAGAATAGGTTTACAGTGTTTTCAGAAGACATTAAGGCTATTATTAACAGTAACTACTTTCTATATTCCCTTCAAAAATGTTTCAAGAGATTGTCTGAGGGCTTTGTTAGTACGAGAAACTTTTATCCGTCAAAGTGTTTCAAACTGATAGATTGCTAACACAAATCCATTATATTCAAACCTTAAGTAAAATAATATATTGTCTAACAAATAATTATAATAAAAATGTAATACATTACTAAATAAGAAAAGCCACACTCTTAATGGTTTTTACTTCCTAAAGTTATGGATGAGTGTCCAGTAAGATTTCCAGACATGTGTGGAAATGCTGTGGTCCTGGTACCTGGTTCTAGTGGTGATAACAGGGAACTGGGGAATAAACAGTCTCTGCAAAGTCTTAAAAGCAGAGCTACAAAGAAAAGCTGGAGAAGAACAGAGGATTGATTTTTTTTTTTTTTTCATGTATGTTTAAAATTGTCTATAATTGGTACCAGAGATCTCTGATTATAATAAACTGTTTTTGCAGGTTGCAAATACTTGGTAAAGAGGCAATAATTATTTTATCGAGTTTTGGCTACAATATTAAGCTCCACTGCTTTACTGAGTGACTTTTTAAAAAAAATTATTTTTTCAAGTTTACAATGCACTTCAGGCCTATAAACAGTTTCTATTTTGTATAGCATCACAAATTAGGATGAATTAAAAAATGTTATGCTATTCCCATGCTCCACCTGCTTGAAGCAAAACCAAAGGGATCCTTCACTGACTGCTTTCAGAGTTTCCAAAATTAGGAATTTGCTCTTGATTTTGAGACAAATTCTGACATGCATGGTTCATTTGCCAGCACTTATCTATTAGCTCAGTCATCTTAGCTAGTAATACAGATCATTGAAATTGTGTAAGGATGGACTTTCTAAACCTGCCCTTTAATGATGAGGTATGGTTATTGCTGAGTAATGAAACAGTGGCCAGTGGAAGATGCTGGTGGAGCCACAGCTGTATTTCAAACAGCGTACTTTTGTTGTATCACTTCACTCTCTTTCAGTCGGTGACAACTGCTCTGACTGCCCGTGCATTTATTCTACAACTGCCTCTGCTATTCATCTGCAATTCATTCATAACTAATGTGTAAATTCCCAACCCCTTTTCCTTCTTGTCTTTCTATGAGACTTCCCAAACGGACACACATGATTAGACCTAGTGGTAAGGCAGGCAGGTTATACCCTGTACAATTTACAAGGCTGTAGTGCTTCAGAAACATTATCATGCACAGCTTATGCAGCAGATACGTGTTAATGTTACTTTTGCCATTGGTGTTAATTTGACTTTTACTGTTCCATCTGTCTTCTTTCCCATAGTTAAAGCTTTCCTATCAAGGATTCTTTTAAATTATATTAAAAACTGTTCAGGAGATAAATATTGTTTCCCTTTAGCTTTTACAGATTCTAGTCCATTGCAGAGCTGAAGAGGGAATAGACAGAGCCCTGGGACACAGAAGGGGTGGTGTCTTTCCTGAGATGTTCCAGCAGCCTGTGCTGGGACATTCAGCAAGCTGGCACCACCATGCTTTTGTTCTTCCTTCCATTCCCAGTGTGTCCTACCTGTGCAGGGAAGAATCTGCCTCTCTTTTGTTTCTATGGTTGGCTAACCCCAATTCTAGTCTGTGCTGGAAGATAGGTAACAGGAGGTTACTCTGAACAACCCTAGATAGCATGGCTCTGGCTATGGCAAGAGCAGCATCTCTCCAAAACCCACAATTTGAAAGCTGATACAAGGGAGGTTGGAAGAATTCCTTGCCAAATAAACTTCCTATGTAGGACAAAACTAGACATGTAAAAAAAGCACTATGCTGTAATCCAGGACAACTTATTTGCACAGAATCACAGAATGGTAGGGGTTGGAAGGGACCTCAGGAGATCATCTAGTCCAGCCCCCCTGCCAAAGCAGGTT
>NW_010290363.1:68856-100092 GCF_000700745.2 Antrostomus carolinensis | reverse complement strand
CTGGACTCTCTCCAGAAGATCCCTGTCCCTCTTGAACTGAGGAGCCCAGAACTGGATGCAGTACTCCATATATGGCCTCACCAGGGCAGAGTAGAGGGGGAGGAGAACCTCCCTTGACCTGCTGGCCACGCTCTTTTTAATGCACCCCAGGGTACTGTTGGCCTTCCTGGCCTCAAGGGCACACTGATGGCTCATGGCCAGCCTGCTGTCCACCAGCACATCCAGGTCCTTTTCCACAGAGCTCCTTTCCAACAGGTCAGCCCCTAACCTGTACTGGTGCATGTGGTTATTCCTCCCCAGGTGAAGGACTCTGCACTTGCTCTTGTTGAACCTCGTCAGGTTCCTTTCTGCCCAACTCTCCAGTGTGTCCAGGTCTCACTGGATGGCAGCACAGCCTTCTGGTGTGTCAGCCACTCCTCCCAACTTCGTGTCATCAGCAAACTTGCTGAGGGCGGACTCTATCCCTACATCCAGGTCATTGACGAAGATGTTAAACAAGACCGGACCCAGTACCGACCCCTGGGGAACACCGCTAAACAGTACTCTAACACCGCTAACAGTAGTCATGTCTGTCCTCATTGTAGGAGTGTTTGTGTGTTGTGTACCTGGTTGCTAAGATGATGGAAGCAATCAGCATTATGTAGCACTAAAGATGACATTGATGGTACTGTAGATATGTTAGAAGACAGGTCAGGTTGATTCTACGTTCTTTTATATAGGGTCAGTCTTCAGGGCAGGAAAAGATTTTTTACCCACTGGAGCACCTATCAAGAAGCACTTAAAGTTCCATTGCAAGAGACAGCATGTGTGTTTAGTATAGATAATAAAGAGGAGAGGCAGGGCAAGGGAGCAAGCATAGAGATGTGTGTAAGGAGGAGGGGGATGATTTTCAAAAGGTACTTTGCTCCTTCAGTTATTTGTTATCAATAAAAGTTCGTGTAGATGAGTTTTGCTTTTACTAAGTAGCTGAATGGGTTTGAGAGACAGTAACTAGAGGAGGCGATTGAGTGCTGTAAGAGCTGATCTAGATGAGATACCATCTTCATCCTCTGAAGTTTCACTGCAGACTGAAGGATCACTCTTCTGTTGGAAAAGCTGTTGACTTTTTAATTTATTGATTTGTTTAGAATGGCCACAGTGCACGAAACTGGAAGATACCAATTCTTCTGGCTTTATGGAAGCCACATTTATGCTGAAGGGAAGCATAACCGTTTGGTTGTTGTTGTTCATAGTTTCAACAAAAGCCTTGGAGTCTGTGATTCAACTAATTCACATTTTTAAACCGTAATACTGAATTTGGCTTATTTACAGCTTGGCACCTTTCTTTACAGATGCCTGAAAACTCGTTTCTCAGGCATATTCTAGCAATGTCATAGGGGTATTTTCAGGGCTGGTGAATTGGTCTGATCTGATATTGTGTGGTATTGCGAGGAAAACACCAACCAGCTAACTTGCAATGGAGTTGGTTTCTAGTATTGGCTCTGTCACTGTCATTTTGGTGACTGTGGACAGTCACTTGATGACTCTGTGATTCCATGTTCCCACCTTTAAAACAGGGGTGATGATTTTTATTTCCTTTGTAAAATGCTTTGAGATCCACTTTATACCACAGCAAACATTACTATCAGTAATCATATATATATATTGTTCTTTTAAAGCCATAGGAAACTATCTGTGAATAAGACTTAGTCCCTGCAACCAGCGGGGGTCCCTAAAATCATTCAGAGTTAGTAGCTGGGAGAGAGTGGCTGTTGTGCAGACATGCCCACACTCCAGAGATGTGACTGCAGCTTCCATGGGTGTACCCAAGCTCGGTCCCATCTCTGGCACTGCTAACGGGGTACCATGGTAGTGTGAAGCACAGTGTGTGCTGTTGGCTGCACCTCAGTAGCTCAGTAGATGCTGGGGTGATGAGCCCACGCTGAGCTCCATGCTGCTGCAGTGACATGGCTGCCAGGATCTCCCCTGGTTAATTTAAAGCTAGCTCAAGTATGTCTGCACAAGCTGCAGTTGGGCTGTGACTGTGGTATAAAAATACACCCTACAGGAGACCACAGGCGGCCGGAGCTTCAGAGAAAGCCTCTTAGTTACATTTGCAATCGAGCCTGGGCTGCTGGCATCATTTCAAATTTACCTTACCTTTGGCTTATCATTCTTCATACTCTGCAAATATTGCCTTGCTCTCAAAGTAGGGGAAGGTTTTGTTTATCTTCTTCACCTGCCGTGAATGGTGTTTTAGACTAGGGCATGCTTAAAAGAGGAATTTAAATGCCTCAATTTTCCTTTTATTTGCCACTTTATGCATACATAACTGTTATCTACCTTTTTTCCCCATCTGAAATGCAGAGGAAGCTTTAACATTATGACAATAATGTTGAGAAGTAGGTAGTATCACTGTTTCCAGAGAGAGAGAGAAATCGAGGGAAAGTTATCTGTCATGGACTAAACAGGGGTCAAGGTGGGAGAAGGAACTGGCACTATACATTTATTTTTCCCCAGGGGAACCAGTGGTGTTTGGACCACATGGACTGTGTCAGTTAATCAGTAACTCGCCAACTACGAATTGCATCCTAATCCATTTTTTGCCAGGTCCTCTGTTTCTGTACACCTTACACTACTGTTTTTAAGAGAAGTCTTAAGTACACTTTAAAATGACACAGCAAATTAATAATAAACTAAATAATTCAGTACTATATAAATTGTGTGGAACAAGCATCCTTCTAGGATCTATCAGATAAATAAAACATGGTTTAGAAGTGACTCTGAATGATGGTATTGTAGGACAGTCATCTCAAAAAATAAAGGAGTAATGATCACATCCTTTTCTGGTTTACAATCTTCCTTTATTAATATATTTAAATAATTTTGCTCCAGTTTCAAATGTTTATGGGAAAGGTATGCATTGAAAAGATCTGGGTTTAAGTCTCATTAACTGTGCAAAGTATCAATTCATTTGGCAAAATATTCTCCCAGAAAACAGTTTGTGCCAGTTCAACACTGTTTGATGGCTGATTCCACAAAGATCTATTCTGAGTATAGAAAGGAGCCACATGATTTATTCAGCTTGTGCATATCTATTTTATCTCGATAGAAGGATTATATATGGAGAGATAAAGGTTTGTTAAACAAAGTATCATTAATCACTCTGTCCAGAAATGTAGATTTGCAGGAGCATGCTGTAATTTGCATCACTTTTGCTATGCCTTGCTAGTGCTGCTGGTGAGAAATAACAAACCTGTATTTATGAAAAGGACAGGTTTAAGATGAAAATAGTTCTATCTGAAAACTGTGAGAATGCTACAGAATCCTGTCGCCTGCGCTCGTTCAATGAGAGAACACTGTATTTGTAATAAATTCCTTTTGCTCTGGATGAGTTCTGCATTTTCAATGAGGTTAACTTGGCAACATTCTAGTTGATTTTAATAAAAATAGCTGCTTTGAGGACAGGGAGCTGAGGTTGCCAAATTTACAGCTGCCTTGCACAATTACTCTTACACCTCCTTCAGGGCTACTTAGAACCAGTAAGCAAATTAAGTGTATCGATTGCAATTTTGTTGGACTAACCCTTTTTTCTTAAGGAATAAACTTGATTCCTTTCAGTATGTGTCTGCTCAGAGTGATCTCTTTTCTTTTCAGCCATAACACAAAGACAACATCATGGCTGGATCCACGACTTGCGAAAAAGGCTAAACCTCCAGAAGAGTGCAAAGAAAATGGTAGGTTATTAAGTTTTCCTTGCTGCTCAGAGGGGATTTGCCTTTGTGTGTGTCTCTCTCTCTCAGTTCTTACAAAAATCAGGCATTTGGGGGAATGATGAAAGGTGTTTAATTGCTGCTTTGGTTAGAAGCCATAAGTGATACCAGTTCTCAGTGTGCCATGTGTTTCTGCTTTTTATTCCCCTTTCTGATGCTATCCAAAGCTGAGGATCACAAGTGTGTTTTCTGCCTGTTGTGTGTGTGACTCCGGGACTGACCCTCTCCCTCATCTCCTACAGAGAACTTTGGTCTGCAGAACAGAATCCCTTTTCAGATTCTGAGCTTTTAATCTACAGGCGATTCAATGCGTAAGGGAAACTAGCAGCACCGTGGGAATATGAATATTGTTTGATTTGTATTTAAAGGTACAGTGCTATGCTATTTAGTAGCAAAATAGTGTCTGATAAAACAGGGTGTTGGAGGGAGAGAAGAGATCAGTGTCTGTCAGAGTTCAAGACTGGATTTGGGGGGTACTGCATTGTTAATGGTTTAAAATTTAAAAGCGTAAATGCTGTTGAGTATGCTTAAAGGAGCTGTAGCTGTTGTGCAGGAGAGATGAGTATACTGACAGATTCAGAGATATGAAATAATACAGATCTTATCGAACTGCCTTATATGCATTCAGTATAATTTCTATTTTTTCTCTGGTAAGTTTCAGTCATCAAAATCATTTCATAAAGCAAACTAAAAATGTATTGTGACAGATCTTTTTCTCTGAAAGTTTTTTTTTTCATTGTTTTATAGTCCAGTGTCAGTTCAATTAGCCATTTAAGAAGTAATGATTTCTAAAGACTGATACTTATTTTATTATTGTAAGATACAGAGGATTAAATATATGTGGGCTGTGTGCATTAATTCAAAGTATATTTAAGTATTTTAAATGTATTAATTGCTTTTCATGTACTGCATCTGATTTATTTTAAATTTACCAAAATACATTCATTTGGTTAATTTGTAAATACTATTATCAGAAAGAAAACTCAGTGCCGTTTTGGGCTGGTAAAGAGGTCACTGAGGGGTTGCTGGCTGTATGAAATGCAGGGTCAGTGGTTTGGTAAAGAATGGTCCTGGTTTTTTTTGTAAATGGCTTCATTTTGAAAGATTGCTTTATTCCAAAAATGCTTTCCTTATTTCAGCAATAACTCTGACGTTCTCTTCTGACATCAGAAATTACATGTTTGAATGATTTAGTAATGCTTATTCTGGCACTGACAACCCTAGCTCCCGGAGTAAATGCTACAGTGCATACAACATAAGTGTTACCGAAACAAAACAAGGGCACAGGAGTTTTACATTATAAATCTCTCACATTACTTATATGAAGCCATATCTTTGCCTGATCCTTAAGGAATACTAGTGAAAAAAGAAGAAAAAAACCCCACCAATATCTATGGAGTAGCATATCACAGAGTTACTTTGAGTAAATGTGTGTTGCTTTTTTTTCTTTTTTCTTTTTCTTCCAACTGTTGTATACTGAGATTACAACAAACACTGAAATAATTAAAAAAATACAAAATGTCTGAAACAATTTAAAATTAAGATCAGAGCATTAAAGAAACAGCATTATTTTGTAGTTATTTGATTACTGGATTATTGAATTATTATAGTATGCTGGGCCATGTTCTTTTAAGAGTTGCTCAGCTCATTAATGTAAAGTACTTGAAGTGAAACAAAAGGCTTTAGGGAGAGATCTTGTCCTTAAAGATATTTTTCTTGCAACATCCTCTCTTTTCCTAAGGTTCTTTGGTTGTTCAAAAATGTGGTTTTGTTTTTTTTTAATCCAATACTTGCAAAAGAAAAGGTTCTTTAAAATCACTAATTTGCATTAAAATGACTGTACCTTGCCAGTGAGGTCCAACACCAGGGACTTTGTTATAGCACCTGGGGATCTGGAATTTTTGTTTAGATTTCATGTCAGATCAAGGATTAATTTCACACGCATTTCAGCTATGGCTTGTTAGATGTTTTTTATTCCAAATGTCTTTTCTGTTACATTTTATGATTTATTCTGGCACATTTTACTCAGAGATACAAAATTTTAGAAATACATCAGTGTTTAGATAGGAAATGATACTCACCTTGCTTCTTTATCGCTATCTGCATAACGTGTGTTTTTCATTGACATTCATTTTGTCACATCTAAAATTTGTATTGATTCTCTGAGTTATATTGTGATGTCCTTATCACCTGTCAGATTCAGCTATCAGGATTTCATTCTGAACAACCCAACTTTTGTGTTCTCCTTGAAGTGCAAATCCTGCCAAATCCTTCATTCTGCCACCAGCACACAGTTTCCACGCCAGACAACATCCAAGCAGCGTACAATATTTGAGTCCTGATGTTCTGGGCTAGCAATGTTGAGGGTCCCCTTCGCTCCAGGCATTTCCTGTCTTCCACTTTGAGCTCTTCAATACTCCTTCGCTAAATACAATTTCTTCATTTTCTCTAGCTTCTGTATCTGCAAATCCCAGTGCTTGCTCATTTCTCTTTGCAAAATCTGGACCAACCTTCCAGCACATCCCTCTTGGAAAAATTTTCACATGCCTTTGCCAAGAGATTGACAAGCTCTACCAAGTCAAGATTTCTTTGCCTCCGTGCTGTGGACTTTTTCTGTTTTCCTTTAACAACACCCACTGCTCTAAACCCCTTTGTAGGTCAGGAGGTTTTAAGGGCTGATCTTTATTTCTGCCTCTGTCATGGAACTTCTGTGTGAGTTTCAGCAAATTACTTCGACTTTTGCTCTGTCAGATCTACTTAGATGTTAGATCTTTGAAGCAAGGTTTGCCTCTTACTCTCTGTTTGTATGGTGCCTATCTGAGTTTCATAATAGCAGTAAGCAGAAATAGCTGACAATTCCTCAGTAAGATCTAGAATTTTTTACACTTTTCTGATTTCTTCTAGAAAATCTTGACTTCATTAAAAATAGTTTTCTCTCCTGAAAATATGAATTAAATATATGAGTTTTCTGAATTTGAATATTTCTTTTAAATCGTTACTGCTTGTTTTTTGGGGTTCTCCCCCCACCCCCACCAAAATTGGTTAACCGCTTTTCATCTGTAGAGTACTACAGAAGTTATAGTTCTGCCCCCTTTGTTTCTATGAGCTAGATTCCCTGGTTGCTACATTTTCTGTGAAGTCATATTACATACCAGACTCACAGGATTTGCATAATTACAGGTATATTATGTGAGTGGTCTGCTACCAGAGTCTGTTCTTTGGGAGAGAACATGGAAAAGAATAACAAGTGTCACAAGGCAGTGAAAAATGTAGTTTAATATTGAAAGGCAGTTCAGCCTTAATGACATGAAATATCTCAGGTTTTAGAAAGTTCAATTTTGGTTAAGAAGTGTAGTAATTAAATTTTTCAAATTCTTTAATTCATTTTAGGAAACTTTCCATTCTGGAGAAAAGTGAACAGTTATTTCTTTATCCAGTTTGGAGATTAAATAGCTGGTGAAACTTCCTGGGATCAGATATGTCAAATTTCACTTATTTCATTACTACAAATTTCACTTATTTCATTACTAATCCATCCCAATCAGCAATCTCCATCACTCTTAAACCCTCCCTTTCTTTTTGTGTCAACCTCATTTCTCCTGTCTCTTAGTTTTCAAATACAAGTAGGCTTAAGACTATATATAAAGCTTTGATTTCACCTAGCATTCATCTGTCATCTGTCTTACCATCTCCTCTACACCCACCAACCTGACTGCAAAATAGAGATTTTTTTTTAGGGTGAGACAAGTTACCTTTAAACTTCATTGAAGGTGAATATCAGATCTGTTTTGACGATGAGAGGGCACAGATATCTTGTTCACATGTAAACACCTGTACACAGACAGACTGCTGCATTTACATGCCTTCATCTTGAACTGAACCCCACTCTCCCATCACATTTTGTCAGGTTATCCTTTTCCCCATTACTGTAGTCACAGGCAATATGTTTTTGTGAGCTCGCTGCCACGCACAGCGTCAGTGCGCTTCTTCACACCAGTGACACAAACATCTACCCTTCTTCTCTCTACTTTTCCTAGTTGAGCCCCTTGTTTCAGGTTACACATGACATCTCCCATTGGATATTTCCCATCTGACATCTTGCATCTTGAGTCCTCCAAGCAAACTGCTTTTACTAATAACAGTATTGCCACCTCCATATAATCCCTTCTCTGCCACTTCGTGGTATATTGGACTTCTCCCTGTTCCATTTTACCCAGGCAGCAGAATTCCTTCTCAGGGCTTTGTGTGGCACATGCAGCATGCACTTGCAGTCACGAATTCAGCTGACTTTCCTTCTTTGAGAACAATGTCATCATCTTGATCCAGTCATCTCTCAACATTCCAGAATCTCCAAAAAAAAAAAAAAAAAAAAAAAGAAAAAAGGGGAAATTTTAAATTAAAAATCATAACGGCAATCACTGATTAGACTATCTGTAATCTCAAGGGCATAACTATCCCAGGAAACCGATAATCTCTCACATGAGTAGATAAGACCACTTTTCCTTACTTTTTTTCTGAAACTTTATGTAGTGTGTTTTTAGCTGGACATGTCTCTTGTGAGACACAGGAGCACCTTTGGCTTATCAGCCTTATCAGTTTGGAAACGTCTTTAAATAGTGCTGAGATTTAAGAAAAAATGTTTCCCAACCATTTTGTGTTGTATTTTATGAGTACCTTAATGCTGAAAAATGTTTCTTTCTCAAAACATCACGATTTAACATACAGTCCTGCTTCATGTTCCTGCTCTAAGCTACTGCCTCACCATTTTTACATGCCCTATACTAATCCTAGAAATTACCGAAGCCCAGCAATTAGTCTGCTGTCTTGACTATTTTAGTTGTTTCCAGCAGGTGTTCCTCCTCCCTAACTCTGGCAGAAATTAAAATCGGACTTTCAGTAACAGCAAAGTTTATATGGGCACCTCTGTTATATTTCCACAAATGTAAACAAGAATCCAAAACAAATATTTTCTCAAATTTCACCATATTTTGTTAAAATTAATAACTTTTCACAATATAATTAGTTTGTTTAAACTGTTGGCATGAAAGAAAAAAATCTAGGACTCTCTCATCTTGCTTACATTTAATATATTTTAAATTTCTTGTGTAAGAGTTCAAAGCACATCAGGAACCACTATATATATCCATTTTAACTTCAGCTGCCAGCAAATAAATCCTGTATAAAGAGATCCTGTAGGTTTATGAGGTATTATTCTTATTATTATTAGGCATAAAATTCAACCTACTCTTCTGCTTTAAAAAAGATTTAAAATTCATTGTTCCTTCTTGTATTTGCTGTCTGGTACTTTTCTTCTTCTTTTGAGAGGAATTTTATATGGAATAAAAATAAATAATGAAAAGAAAGAATAAATAATTGATATTATCATTAATTTCAATAATTCCTGTATCATGATGAACTGTTTTGGTCTATTTATGAATAATTTTTATTTTCACTTGTCAAGATTTTGCAACTGAACATATGAAATGAGTAAGAAATTATCTCAAAACTGGAGCACTTGGTTTCTTGTATTAATTCATACTGAATACCCATCATTTTATTTTTTTCATCAAAATATGACTTGGACTGCTTTATGAAACATAACTTTTAGACTTCTTTTTCTTATTTATACAGAATTTTTGAGCATTTCTGTCATGATAGAACTGTAAAATGTCTGTCTGTATACATCTTCATTTATTAACTGCAAGCTGCTCTGTAGTTAAGCATATGCATAACTCCATCCAACACTGCAACTTAAAGTAAATCACAAACATAATAAGAAGCAATTTGTCATTGTTTACCTGATTCTTCACTATCCTGTAGTAAGACATATCAGCCCTTCAGTTTCGTAGATGTGTTTGAGCATAGGCATGCTGGCTTTATGAGTAAAGCATTACTTCTTGATTCCTTTATACATGTTTTCACTGGAAACCAAGTACTGAACTTTTGTCTTCCATGGATACCATTTATGTGTGGCAATGCCCACTAGTGGCATCTTGTAGCAGATAAATACTTATCTACAAATAGGTTTTCATTTGATTGAAGTAGCAGTAGTGGAGTTAGAAACCAAATCTTTCAGCAGTCCAAGGTAAAAAAGGGTGTAGGAGGTTTTTGGCTGATTGGGATGAATCCATATCAGAGATTTACATGCGAAACTTGGATGGAGGAATGCTGTACATGGCTAGAGGAGGATGCAGAATGAGGAGGAAGTACCCTACACTGCTGAGTGGACAGAGCATTAGCAGGACATCTTGCAACTCCAGATTAAGCCCCTGTTTCTGTCAAATTGCTGGATCTCAATAAGAACTGGTTGAGAAGGCTAGTTTTTGGGTTTTGTCTAGTGCTGCGTGATCCTGAACACGGTGTCCCTCAATGTGGTATTCTGCTCTTTGCTTCCTACAACTGCTTCTCTCAGTGGCTTGTAAAAGGCTCTTTTTTTTTTTCCTTTTTCATGTTGCCTCTGCAAACCAAATGAGCTTGTGTAGGCCAGACAAGTAGCTGCTGAGCTCACAGTATAACATTATCTGATGCAGGAACAATGTATTTATCTTTGAGATATCTGTGTCTCAGCTAAATTTAGTTGAAAACTAACAATAGATTCAGACTTTAACAGAGGGTAATGGTGAATAGACAGACAGTATAAACCCATAAAGTTCATTTCCCCAGAAAACCAAAGTAGAAAGACTTATCATATTCAGAAAAGTAGGGTTTTTTCCAAGAACTCCTAAAGTTATAAAAGTCATGATTGATACCTAATGCTAAGTCAAGGGTCTACCAGCATTACTATTTTAAATTTTGTTTCCAGGGAATTATATTTGCTGTTGGAAATATGTTGAGAGTCTCTTTTTAGACTTTGTACTAGCTTAATTCTTTTCTTCAAATGCTGGAATGTTGTTGGCTATTAAATAGGTCACCATATAAAATAATGCTTTTATATAGAATGAGACATGACTATATATAAAGAGACGTTTGCTTATTTTATTAGTGGATCATATGTGTACTTTTTCAGGAAAGCTATCTTGAAGAATTTTAGCTTAATGTTAATTTGTAACAGAAAAATAAAGGCTACAGAAGCGTGTGTCTCTTAATACAGTTTTCAGTCCATGACACCTATGCAATGCATAAAAATTTAGTTAGTCTATGTTGTCTTTTATTATACCTGTTGAATTTCTCAGTTAATAAAAAACAGCTGCCAACAACATTGAAAAAGCTTTCTGTCTATCCACCTGTCCATCTCACATGAAATTTCAAAAATATTTAAAGTGGGTTTAACTCTTCTTCACTGAAGCCATTTGGAGGCTGGAGTCTAAATGCTAGTTAATATTTTCCATGATAAATAGAGAATCATCATCTTTCAATATGAAACGTTAAGCGATTTCAAATGGGAGCAGAAGCACAGTGCACAATCCTGATAGACAGGAGATGGCTGAGGAGGTGCTCTCTCTGTGAAGGGAAAAGCAAATAATTCCCCATCATAGCTGATATGGGCTATCCCCACACCTGATATGTGGTAAACCTGTACCTGACAGGGAATCCACATCCCTGCACTGGGAATTTATTTGTGGGTAGGGAATTGAGTATAAAATGACAAGCCAGAAAGGCTGCACAGTGAAGATGGAGATAGCTGAAGACAGAAAAGAGGAAAATTTAATCACAAGCTTGCATCTCAAATCTTGATCCACTCCAGAGTTTAGCAAAATAGTCAAGGCTTTGAAGTATCACATCCATCTGAGAGACAGAGTCTGGTCTCCTCTGCATCCTCTCTTGAAGATGGGGCTTACACATATTTCTCAAAAAAAAAAAAAAAAAAAAAAAAAAAGTGGACCTATTTCTTTTATTTTAAAACATACCAGGTTTATTGCAGCCTGGAAAAAATACTATTCTGCAAGTAAGAAAAACACGTTGAGTAAGCTCCTTTGCCAGGTGGGGTGCAGAATATAATGTCAAATTAATCAATCCAGAGAGAAAATATGAGAGCAACATAGATCATGACATTGTCCCTGGACATTTCAAACCATCTCCACTGGGATAGTTTGAGTTGCTGTGCCAAGGACTTGTTGGGTTTTTTTTTTCCCCAAGGGCAAGTAAGCAATGCTTACAGAGTTCAGCTGAGAGTACCAGGCACATGAGTAATTTTGCTGCAAATTTTTGATACTGCTCTGCAAACGCTTTTCAATTCAGACATCAAAACCCTTCCTGTTCCAGGCCTGAGTCACTTCAGAGTAGGGACTGCCCATCACACACTCCTGCCTGGTGGCTTTGTGATATGAAAAAGTGACTAGGAATTAGGAAATGGATTGACAGACAGACTACCAAATTCATTTACAGTTTTGACTTAAATCCAGGTGTTGCTGGATGATAAGAATATTGTGCCTTTAAACCACAGATTTTTTTACTTAGAACTCTATTTTGCAGTTTATTAACCCTATTTTTAAGTAGTATTTAATGCCATCAGTTTTGTAATGGAGCTGGCATTACTTGTAATAATATTGATCACAATGATTTTTTCTGTCATTTAAGTACATATTGAACGTGCTTTTCTCAGCTTGCATTTTCAATTATGGGTTAATTAAACAGTAACAGGAAATGTCTTGAACTGCCATGGCCTTTTGAAGGGCATTTTGTGCTGGCTACGCTAGCTGGACATTAATTGACTGAAAAAACTTTTGATGCCCAAACCACAATAATGATAATAAAAATAAGAAACAGGGCACCTCATCAATGTTTCTTCCTGGAAGTTCAGAAGATACTTCTCTGGACAACCTGATTTCAATGACACAGCTTATGAGAGTAATTCTCATTCACCCTTGAATAAAATTGAGGACAGAATAGCTGTCCACATGTACGTACCTTGGCTGTCTATGTCATGGGGCCAGCCCTCTGCAACCAGTTGGTATCTCCCTGGGGAAATGCTTGGGTGCAGGGAGCACTTCCTTGGGGCACACTTACCAGTGTGCCAGGTAAGTCCTTTAAGCTGTAATGGACTATTAAGTATTACTTTGCTTTCAGAACCATTACAGTTTCTCACAATCTCAGACATACAAATCCCTGTAGAGTACTAACCATAATCTTAAATAGAGTTGATAATTGCAAGCACAAGAATGAATAAAAGTATAGGAAAAATACTGTTTTCCTTGATCATTCAAGCTAGCACTTGGCTGTCTTGCACTCACTCCTCTCCCTGCTCACCCACATTGTGTGTTTAGATGAGGAGATGCCCAAGACCTGCAGGCATATTGTCAGCCTGACAGTAATTCTTGCAGTGACCTGAGGATTTTAAAGGTTGCTAAATGCAGGCTGAGGAAGCTACTCACTGGTTGCATGGTCCTTGATGAGAAAAATCACAGGCTTTCATTCTAATTAGTTCATGATGTTATGAAAACAAATCACTTCAAGTTTCAGTGTTTTATGAAAGGGAGTCATGTAAACACATCTTTCGTGTGGCTGTGAAAGTTATTTGCATGTAAAATGCTCTGGGATTGTCAGCTGAAAAAGTTCATAGAGGTATGAAATATTATTTTTGATATATGGCCCTCTACAGTTTTAAGTCTTTATTATAACATATAATAAATGCCCACTGTAAAGAACACAGCACATTCACAGAATGACAGAATCACAGAGTGGTAGGGGTTAGAAGTGACCTCTGAAGATCATCTAGTCCAACCCCCCCCTGCCAAAGTAGGTTCACCTAGAGCAAGTTGCACAGGATCACATGCAGGTGGGTTTTGAACATCTCCAGGGAAGGAGACTCCACAACCTCTCTGGACATCCTGGCCCAGTGCTCTGTCACCCTCACAGTAAATAAGTTTTTCCTCATATTTAAGTGGAGCCTCCTGTGTTCCCATTTGAGCGTGTTGCCCCTTATTCTGTCATTAAGCACCACTGAAAAGACTCTGGCCCCATCCTCTCGACACCTGCCCTTTAGGTATTTGTAAACATTGATAAGATCCCCTCTCAGTCTTTTCCAAGCTAAACAGTCCCATGTCTCTGAGCCTTTCCTCATAAGAGAGATGCTCCAGTTCATCAGTGTTGTAAGATATAATGAATAATGCATTTTAAAATGGCAGTAAATGTTTACTTATTTTGTAATTTTTTTTCAAATTAAAATTTAATTTCAGAATAAAATAAATGCATTCACCAGTGATGGGCTGCAAAACAGAGCCAGCAAACTGGAGCTAACTTTATAGCACAGTTTAAACTACACTGCAGCTCAAAGATGGTCCAAGGCTACATGACCACCACAAAATGGCTACGGTAACTTGAGTTTCTGCTGGCAGGGCTGAAGCTCCTCATGTCCAGTTTCTGATAGCATCCCTTTTTCATTTTGCTGACAAGTTAACTGTCTAAGCTTAAGTACTTTTCAGCTGGAATGTGTAATGAAATTTAGAAAGTGAAGGAGAAAAAATTTTTAAACTCATCAGGAGAAACAGGGCCAGAGTTTTAACAATTCACATCTTTAAAGAGCTACAAATTGGATTCCACTCACCACTGAAGCAAGTAGCAAAATTCTCAATGACTGCTGAGGTTGATTTTTGCCACTAAAATGCAAACATTGTGTGGTGTGAGAATAGAGATTACCTGAAGTGTTCCTACAAGGACCATTGAAAGGCATGCTGCAATGTCAGAAATTCTGAAAGAAAATCTTTTCACATAGAAAAGAATTTACTTCATCATATTTAGCAAAGATCATACTCAAGGCCTTGATGCCAATAAGGAACAAAAGGTTGGAATTCCTTCTGAAATATTATTTAATCATAAGTAGAAATCAGAGTACATTATTTTTAATCCTATTCTCTCTATAGCCTTAATCCTTCAATCCTTGACTTCTAAATGGCAATGAAGCATGATAGATTTAACAAAGAGGGGCTTGTGGGATTATATTCATTACAATATGTCCAGCTACCTTCATTTTTATTATTTCTCCTCCCTCTGGCTTTTTTATGAAAGCTCTTGTATTTAACAGAGATCATTAATGAAAAAAGAATAGCAATCTTCTCCTTTTAAAAAATTAATCTTCATAATGGCCTCATTTTAAATTTCATCCAGAAGGTCAGCAATTTCATCAAATTTAGAAGTTAAAAACAATTTGGTGTTCTTTGATGAAAAGTTTGCCTTGTGCAGACCTTTTGGGTGTTTCCTGGCAATCATTTCAAAGTGCATTGCTACCAGATAAGAAATATAATGACTTGCTAAAATCTCTAGTAATACTCATTATTTTTCAGATACTTTTAAAGGCATATTATTTGACATATTTTTCAACATTCTTTGATTGTCCTTTGCTCATAATGCAATACATTTATAGACAAGTGAAGATGAATCCAAACTGTTCTGTACCTTTAGCAATTGAGCTTCACAAATGTGATTAACTCAACGTTTCTTCTTAGTATTAACTGAATTCCTTATACTTACGACTTCCTGGCTTCCATTTTCTTTTTATGTTTGTACTATGCTTTAAAAAAGGTATCAGTAATTTTCCTTTTGTGAGACCTGAGCTTTAAGTCTAGCCTAAACTCCTCAAAGTGATAGTTGGGAGTCCCTGTTAAATAGAGCTGGAAAATCCTGTCTGAGCACAGATGTCCTGTATTTAAGATTTGACAGGTAGCACAGCACTTTAAAAAGCCACTGTCTTTCATGACTAATACCCTCGTGGACCCAGTGGCAGATAAGTACTGTTTGTGGGAGAGATTAAAAAAAAAAATTGTGGTAACACTTCAAGCTTTTTGAGAAGTGTGTCTGCTCGAGTGGGAGGAATGCATAGGTATTTAGTATGTGGATGGTGGCTGCTGCAGAACAGTTGGGAAGGGAAGAACTGTGTTTTCAGAATTCATAGTAGAAGGCTTTGGAATAGAATAAGTGGCTATAAAAGGTGGAAAGTATAAAAAGCAGAGATGCAGAGAACATGTTGCAGGCTATATAAAAAGAGATTTGGATTTGTGGTGTCTTAAAACATTAGAATTAATTCAGCATAGATCTAGACAAAGAGGAAAAAATGTCTCTGGATATGATAAAACCCTGTGTCTAATAAAGACAGTGAGGCAAACGGGCAGGAATCTGGAATCCAGATAGGAAATGTTAGAATTTGTTTATCTTAAACATCAAATCTTTATATGTAATTGCATTCTACAGAATATAGTCTAATGTTTCATCAAAATAATCATTTCTGTTTACACATTCTGGTGAAGTGTTGGATCTTTGCTGTCTATGCAACTGTAAAAATGAAAAGGCCATAGAAATGCAGAGGTGTTCCTGATAGATGTAGTCACTTCCTATAAACAAACACAAACAAGCTGTACCTACTTGTCTACGTGTGTGCCTATTTCTGTAGCCATGCAGACCAGATTCTGGTAACTCCTGAAACTGTGAGGCTGCCCAGAGAGCTCCCCTGTACAAGGAGTAACAGGGAAGCTCTCCTTCCATTGGATTCTCTCCCATCTGGTGCACGGAGGGGAAAAACGTCGTATCTTACTGTCAAAACCGTTAACAGTTTTGTCTGAGAAATTATTTAGACAACATCTCACAGTTGGTAACATGCACCTTTCCTGTACGGGCACTGCAGTGATAACGTTGTTTACTCTGCTTAACTCTGGAGATAGCTCAGAAGCTATAGCTTCCTTGTCTACATAGTTAAATATACTGGCCATTGGACTTGGTTTCAGTGTAATTTTGCTCAAATGGACTTTGAGAAAAAATGAGAATTGTTTTAATTTTAGAAATTTTTAATTCATCTTTCAGCATTGACACCACCATGAAAGACAAGAATTGCTCTGTCAAAAAGTTCTGCTTTTTTGGGGGGAGGGAGCAAGGGGTAAGGGTGGGTTGGTTTTATTTTTTTTTAAACTAGCAGATGCCTTTTTCCTCTTTCAATCACAGCTGGATTTCTCTATTTTCTCTTAAGTAGTCCATGATTTTCCCTTTAAAAAAAAAAAAATTGCTTATGAAATTTCTAATTATAGTTTACCTTATCTATAGTAGAAGAATTACTTATGGGAACAAGGTTTTCGCTTACAGAAGAGCTCCTTTAAGAAAATTTCAGTCATCCCAGTTTTCCTGTTAACGAAATAGAAACATTCTATCTATATCTAAAAGTCCTCTTCCATCTGTCCAAAAAGCAACCAGAATAATTGTATATCACTTCCGTAATTAAACACTTTTAGAGATACTACAGCAAACCCTGATAGATGGTCATGTGCAGCTGCTGAATCTGAAAGTGTCTGCCACTGCTCTCTCAAGATGGAGCTCATGCTTTTCATCCTATGCCTTTTCCTTGACCACCAATTTATCTTCAATTTATGTCAGTTTTTTAGAAATTTTCACTGTTACAAACAGGGTGAACAAAGTCAGCTTTAGCTATTTTTGGGACTGATATATTTTGTATACTTGGAAATTCATCTTTTAAGGATTTCTGTCTGAAATTGATATCCTAGTGTCCTTCATTGGACTCAAAGAATCATTTCATTTCTTTCTGGTTCAGCTGTGGAAGTGGGAAAACTCTACCATCATTGGTGATTTAGGGGCTAGGCCATTTTTTAGACTTTTCAGTCTCATCATTGTTTTTTCAGTAGGTTTAATGGGGGTCATTAGGCTATTTCAGGTTGTAGCCTCCATTAGTATTCATTAAAACTGCCATTTATTTCTGGTGGTGCACTTTATTCAAAAAGACAGATGTTTCCATGTACATTTCTACCCCTCAGTTCTCTGTGGTCACTTTCTGTGCCATGTTATTTCTGCTTGAGCATTCTGTCTCCATCACTATTTGACTTATCTTGCCTCTTCACAACTCAAAGAATATGCCTGTATTTGCAAGCCTTGTATTAATATGCAAGACCATACACTGCTGCTCTGATGAGTACTGAAATATGGTATGGAAAGACCTTAAATTGTAGGCTTCCCAACTATTAAACAGCACAGTATCTAATACCTGTTTGCTACATAGGGAACTTTCAAAATTGTTTGAAATTTCTAACGTTTATTCCCTTCACGTCTTTGTTTTTCAAATTCCTGAAGGATTTTATCACCTTTAGTTTCTTCTCTCCATCCTTCTGTTCTCATGCTTCCCTATGACATCTGTCTCATAGTGCCATATTTGACTTCTACTAAGTAGTTTAGATTATTCAATAAATGTGGATGTTAATTTTTGAGAAGTTAAATTGTGGTTTTGGACTTTTGTTGGCCTGGTGAAATGATCATGTAAGTAGAAAAATATTGCCTACTTGCTGCTTGCTACAGTTCTTGCTAGAATTTGCATGTCACTTTTTTGTTTGAAAAAAAATCAGATTGTAGCCAGACTATATCTATTAACATGTAAATTTCTATAAATAAACTAAACAGGCAATGCTTGGTGGAAAAATGTAGTCCTAGTTGTCCATTTCAGTAAATTGTGTTGCATTAAAATTTCTTTAGGCTCAGCTTGAATTCTCTGTTGTTTTGGTGACTGAAATGGAACCTAACATATGGTTAAAAAGAGCAGAATTTGGTCTAGCAAGGAGTCAAAGTAAACAATCTTTTCCCTCTAATCTTAATTCTGCAAGAAAGAAAGTTGTTAGTTTAAGCAACACTTCCTTTAGTAAATAACTGAAGTATTTATTCTATTCGCTCTATCACTAGGTAGTGAATTAGAAGCAGAATTAGAATTAATTGTTAAGGATAAAGGAAGGTAATAAACATACTTTCATCTCTTATTTAAGCATCACTAAGATTATGAGTGGCACAACTGCAAGAGAAGAAAGCTAGAAAATCCTGTTGTTGCTTATTTTTTGAGGTTAATGTTGAAAGAACACTACAGATTTTTTTTTATTTTATTTTTTACAAAGCCCAAATAAATTCTCAATTAGTGAAGGTGACAGGGGACTTCAACACCCATTGATGGCTTCTGTTGAAATACACTGAAGAGCATGGGATTAGGTGGAAAAATATGTCATCTGTAAGAAGGAGGTTTTGCCTTTTTTGCAGTATAAGCTCCCATTATTGATTGACTTGAAGGGATCCCTATTCAGATGAGTGTGCTTTTTGAGATTTTGTTTATGCAACACTAAATATTGTAATTATGTCTTAATGAATATTCTTTCCAGAGAGGACAATGCGTATTCTGATGGCAGTGCAATCCACATGTAAAATCTGTGTGCAAACAGCGTTTATTCTGGGTTGTGTATGCCTTTGTGACAAGTTTTCCTTCTCTCACTTCTAATGGCTTTTGAATGACTGTGACATTGGTCGCTGACAATTCATGGGTGATGGGCAAATTGCATGTGTGCTGGCTTTCTTCCCGTGATTACTGGGATGCTTAAAAAAACAAATCAACCCCCCCCACACACATACATTTCTCTGCCAGCTATAATCTCTGAATTACTGTTCTGCTCGTGTTTCCTTCATTTGTTCTTGAGATTCACAAGAATAACTTTTTTCTCCCCTTGGAATATTTTTTAGTAATTAGCAGATTGGTAGAAAGTCCAGCTATAATATTTAGAGTGTTCAGAATATTTTTTTGTTGTTTTGCTCTTAATCTGAGAGAGACATAATGTCAGATTCTTATTCCTTTCCTGAGATAACAAATGTGCCCTGTTATTGCCTTTGTAATTAAGTTAGGCATTGTTATTACAAATACAGTAGGCTTTGAAAAATCAATAAGAAAACTTTTTAAATGTTTGCCTGGGGGAAAGGTGGAGCTGATATTTATATAATTTCCTGCTTTGCAAAACGAATGCTTGCATTCCCAAAACAAAGACTTGCATTAAAAAGTTGTGTGCTTTATGTTCCTATTTTAGGTGACATTTTATACAGGGATAATGAATTTGCACAAATTTCAGAGTGCAGTCACAGTTATTAGTGTGGTCAATTTAATACTTACACTTTGGGCAATAGTGAGGACATGCTTATCTCGTGTCCTGTTGACCTAATCTAGCTGTTTCTACCACTCTAATCACCATAACTTCTGAGCCGCTGGTTCTGTGTTTTGCTATTTTGCCCTCCTTATGCATGCAGATCTCCCACTGATGTTGCTGTAGGGAGCTATATAAGGAAAGTAGAATTTCTAAATTCATTACTATCAAGTGCAACTGAGAGGAGATGTTTGAACTGGGAATATTGCCCTTCAGCTTTTGCTGTTGTACATTGCCTTCCATATGACTCAGAGCCCATCAGCTGAGATTTTGTACAGACTTGTGCTGAATTTGAGGTGGAAATAGTGCCACCATGGATTTTTGATCCTTCTGAGAACTCAGTCCCAGCTCTTATTTTTAAAACATTATGTGTGGCCAAATGCAAGTTTAGCTTTACATATATTCATGCACACTGAATTTTGCAACACCAAGCAAAGCAAGATAAGCTTTTAAAATGGTTGAAAGAATTGTGGATTTGTTGGAGTTTCTCCTTCTATGTAACATATTCCTATCACTGTAAATCTTTGAGTTTAATGCCGGAGACATATTTTCTCCACAAACTTAAAACATTGCCTTTGGGAATTAATCATCAAAGGAGTTGAACTAAAAGGATGAGTGTGAGCAGGTGTTCCTAGGCTGTATAGCTCATACAATGTGGATTTTTGTTGTGCTGTAATGAGTCCCTGACGAGAGATGCCAAATTCCTTGCTACTGTTAAAATAAGGTATGGCTAACACTCAACTGAAATGAATATGGAATGCCTGCCTCACCTTAGATTTTACAGAATGTTGCTAGTGTGATGAGCTTTATTATAGTTTTAAGTTGTATTTTTCTTTGTAAAGTACTTTGGCATAAATATTTTTTTTCTTGGAAGTTAAGGAAAGGTGACTTGCTCAGACTTTCAGTACCGGAATAATACACTGGGGTTGTATAAAAGCAAGTCTTTACTTTGCAGTTCTTTCATGCATATTCAATGTTGGTATTTTTCACGGACTTCAGTCAGAACTGGGAAAATATAGTCCTACAAAACATGTTATTACATAACAGTACGCCAAGCTCTAGAAGTCTCTTTGGTCTAAACTTACAGGTGATATTGACCAGAAAAACTAGAGATATCCGTAGTTTTAAAGCTACTCTTATTCCTGGACAAATGAAACATGATTTTCATACATGATTTTTTTTTTCTATTTTAGCTCCTATCCAGGTTGTTTAAAAAAATAATACATTATTAAGTGAATTAGAGTTATTTGTTTATATTAGAATATTAGAATGAATTAGAATTAGAATTAGAATTAGAATTAGAATTAGAATTAGAATTAGAATTAGAATTAGAATTAGAATTAGAATTAGAATTAGAATTAGAATTAGAATTAGAATTAGAATTAGAATTAGAATTAGAATTAGAATTAGAATTAGAATTAGAATTAGAATTAGAATTAGAATTAGAATTAGAATTAGAATTAGAATTAGAATTAGAATTAGAATTAGAATTAGAATTAGAATTAGAATTAGAATTAGAATTAGAATTAGAATTAGAATTAGAATTAGAATTAGAATTAGAATTAGAATTAGAATTAGAATTAGAATTAGAATTAGAATTAGAATTAGAATTAGAATTAGAATTAGAATTAGAATTAGAATTAGAATTAGAATTAGAATTAGAATTAGAATTAGAATTAGAATTAGAATTAGAATTAGAATTAGAATTAGAATTAGAATTAGAATTAGAATTAGAATTAGAATTAGAATTAGAATTAGAATTAGAATTAGAATTAGAATTCTGGAGTTTTTTATTGTGATTCCATAGCCGAAAGAAAGATCTTGTGCTGAATAAAGATAAATTCCTGCTTTGCACATAGTGAGGAAAACAGAGTAAGAACATAAGGTCTGCGTTACTGGCTCAGAATAGCTCTCTGCCTAACCTGTATCCTGTCTCTGAGTACTGCTGAGAGCAGATGGTTGGGAAAAGACTAGAAGAAACAAAGCAGACATAATCTTCTCCCTCTCACACCTTCCTACTTCCTATCTCTCAGTATCTTAAAGAATCTCTGAGCTGGAGGCTACCTAAGGATCATTGTGCATGTAAATGCATCTAATTCCTTTTTGGGGCCATTTAAACTTTCCTCTTTCCCAGCCTCCTGGGCAATGAGATCCACAGTTCAGTTACGTGTTTTTGGGATAATTCCCTTTGCATTTTATCCATATCATTACTAATTTCATATACCATTACCATATCCCTTTATGTGATGTTTGTCCAGCAGGAGAATCCTAGTCCACTAAATCTCCCATTTGCAAACGAGCTCTTCCAAGCCTCTGAAGACAGTGGCTGTCCCCTTCTGCACCTCTGCTACCTCTGCTCCATTTTGGGGGGGGGGCTGAATGACCAGAACTGCATGCAATACTCAGATGAGAGTGCACTATTGATGGCATAATGGTGTTTTCTGTTTTAGCCTCAATTCCTTTTCTGTGATTGCTAATATTCTGTTTGCTGTTTGAATATACTAGGCTTAAGTGGGTGTCTTGAAGATCTTTTCCCCAAGTGGTAATAACTACTTTAGAGCCCATCATTACAGATCTATGTGTATGCATGGTTAGGGTTATTTTTCCCTGTGTGCATTTCTTTGCATTTATGGAGATTAAAATTCATCTGCCATTTTATCACAGTATTATGAGATTGTTCTTCAGCTTCTCACAGGAAGCTTTAATTTGATTATCCTGAATAAGCTTTCAGAGTCTTTAATCAATTATCTCAGAATCAGGAAGGTGACTTCAGAATCACTAGATCTTAAGAAGCAATTTTTATTTACCTTTGTTTTGTTTGATCCTTTAAGATGACTGTTTGCATACTTTTATCCACCAGTGAAAGGGACTAAAAACATAGGCTAAAAAAGCCAGAAAGAGAGTTAATACAGTCATCTTGTTTCTGAAACGGAGGCTTTAGGAATGCATGGTAACAGCAGCTCAGTTTAATTAGCTGAATTTAATTACTCCACAGAAATGAAACCAGCTGGCCCAACTTAACAATGGAAAAGTGGGATGTTGAAATCCAGAGCTCGGCACCATGGTCTCTTTATAACTGTAGGCACCTCCAAAAGGTGTTTCATCTTCCCCTTAGCTCCTGTGCTGAATCAGATGGATTTTCCTTCTGAAACCCCAGTCTTTGAAGTAGGTGAGATGCTTCCCACTTCAGTGTTGGCAAGCTCCAGGGAAAGCTTTCCTATTTATAGGTCCCAAGGCATCTAACTGGGGAGGGGGATTGCCAGAGGAAACTGGGGGAGCGGGGGAGATGTGGGGGGCTCCCACAAAATTAGCCTGATGCAGCAGGAGCAGCAACAGCAACAGGCATTACCTCCCTTTGCTTTCCCAAGACACAACAAGCCTTGTACAGTTGTCTTTTACCTCCGCTCCCCTGCAACCCACTGTTGATGCCATGCTACTGAAGAGCTCTGTAGCAGGTGGGCAAAAGGCAAATTTGTTAGGGAATTGGCTGTTGGCTTCACTTTGTTGCTTTGAGAATATCTTCTAGAATCTATTGGGTGTTTTGTTTTAAAGGCAATATGGTTATGCTGAGATAGAGCTCTGGATTCAGTACTGTGCTTAATGGTTTTAAGCACTGCAGGTAAAGGGGAATTTTATAATATATATATAATTTTTAACTTTAGAAATATTTTTTCAGATATTATCTATTAACCTAAGAAATTTGAAGAACTTTTATTAAAAGCTAAAAATTGGGGCTAAATTTAAGCTAACTTCCTCCTCTGATATGTTATGAAATGTGAAGCGTGAATACTGTAGTGATACTGAAAATGTTAAACTGTTTGAGAACCCCACCCAGACAGTCAGTGACATATCCTACTTCTTCAAGATTAAAAATTTTAAGAATTACAGGAAATAAAACTTGTAGCTTTAGAAATTTTTACTACTGTGTTATATCTCTAGAGTAAACTTAATGTTGAGAAAACGAAATAAAGAAAACTTTGTATTAAAGGAACTGTTCAAGAAATAATGCTAATGGCAACTTGGTGGCCCAATACATGGGTTCTTTTGGCTTATTAGGATTATATAATATTCACAAATTCAGATTTGCTTGTGATATAAAAACATCACACTTTAGGAAAACTCTCCTATAGCTTAGTAAACTGCAGGACACTGCATCTGGGAGTTTCTGAATAATTTATCTGAAGTAATGAGTATCATAGTGTGATGCTGTATCAAAGCAACTGCTTGAGTGAAAGCCAGCTGGGTAGAGCCGTTGTATATCAAATAGTTGCTTGAGTTGTCTCTCTGGAAAAATTAGAGAACATAATGAGCAAAATTAGAAAACCTGGGGAGCAGCCTCCATGGATACCTATTAGCAAGAAGTAATTTGATTAGTGTGAAATCTGTGAAACTTCATTGTTTACAAAGTTTTCTAGTGTTATAAGAGAAATGCATATCTACATACGCACATCTATTTATTCAACATGGACATACAAGTATGAGTACATGGTGTGCTTATTTTCCTGTATCAGCTTTATGAAACACTAATAGAGTATTTATTTGCTCAGAATCTAAAAGGAACTCATTTAATGCCCAACAGAATCTTTTGGTTTGAGTTTCCCAAAAGGCTTTATATAGTCTCAATAAAAGTAGATGCTTCCAAAGCAAGATCCAGGAGAGGCTGACAAGACACATCTGCTAAGGGAAAATGCACAGCTCTGTTAAGTATTAGATCAATACTTTTATGAGGCATGTATATTTAAAGTGCCGTTTGTGCCCGCTCTGTGCGGTGCTAACTAGAAATACAGAGCCATGATGTGCAGAACTGAGAGAGAAGGACAGACCTCCAGAATTTTCAGTGGAGTCAATTGATGCTGCAGCTGATCTGCATCTCTCAGGATCAAGTCCTCCTCTAAACATTACAACTGTTCTTACTAGCCTGTCACCTACTAAATCTAATACCTGAATTGTTTAACAATGAAGTAATTTATGACACCTTTTGGATCAACCATTTAAGACCACAAAACCAATCTGATTATATATTTGTGTCAGTAGTTTTTGTAGCGATGGGCAATTGTTTTTTTTTTTCTTACTGCTTCATAAGTTTGTCATTAGCCTGGGAGAAAAAGAGACCATTGATTAGAGTCATGAATAGAATGGCTTGTAAGCTAAATTACCAGTTGGGGATTCCCGAATGGCCAAGGGCACAGCCTGTCTGATTTTAGCAAAACTCTGCATTGCAGTGGGGAACTCCCCAAAGGATGCATTATCTTGTGATGTTGACCTTAAATCGTGACTTGTTGTTTGAAGGAAATAAAACAGAAGGCTTTTATTTTCAATAACAGATTTGAAGTGTGCTAATTCAAATATGATCCAAAACCAAAAAAGTCTATAGCAGTTTAGAGTGACAGACATATTCCTTTGACATATTTAGGTACATTTCTGTAGTGTATGAAAGCAAGAAAATTATTCTACTAAAGTACATGAATTGTGAGTATTGCAGCATTATTCTATTACATGGGAATTTGAACGCGGAGGACTGCATAACATTTCTCTAAGATTATATACTAATGTAGAGTATGGACATTCTTAAATTTTAAAAATAACCAGAAAAGTATGATGTATATCCAGCCAGTGCTTTTGTTTCTTTTCATGCAAAGATATTTTATAAAATTACACTTTTCAAACTGATACTGCCCTTTGACAGCCATTAAGAATGACAAAGTAGAATCTTTAGTTATCCAAATTCAAAGATCTACTGTTATCCTATTTTAATACACTCTGCTGAGAATGTAATATAAACATGAAATGTGTATTGGAAGGTTCTTATAATCTATTGAATTTAGCTAGTCAATGCCTTACTAAAAGAATGAATATAAGTAAATTTCTTGATCTTAAATGTGAAACGGTCCCTTGCACATATATGTACATAAGTGTGCATCATCAGTAGGTCAGCTTGTTTACAAGTTAATGCAGAAAGGTAAAATAAAAAAAAAAAACTTCAATTCATAAAAGCAATTTACAATATTTACAGGCTGAATGAAGCATTTTATTATTTTCTGTCTTTTTACTTTGTATGTCATGAAGGTTAACTGCGCCAAAATGAAAAGGACAAAAATGATCTTTTTTTTAAAAAAATTAATCTGATCTACAGATTTTGGACCATTACAGGAACACAGATATTTGCAGCAAGGCCCACAAAGTGTTGTGATTTCACAGAATGTCAGATTTTTAATTATTATAGTTAAATTGCTAAATTTCTAATGATAAAAGAGAGCTTTCATTTAACCCTTTAAGAGAGCTTACATCTGCTAGGCATGAGTAGCACATTCTGGTGCCTAAACCTTCACTGAAATCCTTAAGTTCATTTCCGAAGTTACTAGTAATCATAGATGGATAAGGCTCAATAAAGCCTTTTGAGAAAATATTTTAACAGGAGCCTCGAAGGTATTGTCCTGAGAAACACAAAGCTCTCTTCTAACTTCCCTTTTGTGGAAGGTGAGATTGGTAAATTGTTCTGCAACACTTCCATTGGCAAATGCTGCTTATGCTGCGGGGAACTGCTGTAATGGTTGCTGTTTAAGGAGCCTTTACCTGTTTTGTTTTCCTCCTGGATCCCACAGGTATTGTCTGGTACCACTCCTTTTGCCCTTAAATTTGATTCTGAGGATGAGAAGTACTCTCTGATTTCCACTCGCTCACCTGGCAAGGCCAGGCAAAACAAAGATAGAATTTAGTCTCTGCTGAGTACTGGAATTATTAGTGTTAAACACTTTATCACTACTAGGCTGAAAATTGAGTTATTTATTATCAATAGGAATGCCATTCTGGAGTTTCACTACAGTTAGTGCTGCACTTCTTTCATTCTAAAATCAATTTCCTGCAGATGCCTATCTCCATTGGTTTAATATATACCAGATTGAAAGTTGACATAGAGGTGTTGGTGCTCTTCCAAGGTAGACATACTGTCTGATGAAAAGGAGGTTGTGGTGGGTTGACCCTGGCTGGATGCCAGAGGCCCACCAAAGCCCACTCTATTACTCCCCCTCCTCAACTGGACAAGGCAGAGAAAAAAATAACGAAAAGCTCGTGGGTTGAGATAAGGGCAGAGAGAGATCATTGACCAGTTACTGGCACAGGCAAAACAGACTCAACTTGGGGGGGGGGAATGAATTTTAATTTATTATGAGAAATAAAACCAAATCTTAAAACACCTCCCCCCACCCCTCCCTTCTTCCCAGGCTTAACTTCTCTCCTGATTTCGACCTCCTCCCCCCAGCGGCACAGGGGGACAGGGAATGGGGGTTGGGGTCAGTTTACCACACGTTGTCTCTGCCACTTCTTCCTCCTCAGGGGGAGGACTCCTTCCCCCACACCAGCATAAGGTCCCTCTCATGGGAGACAGTCCTCCACGAACTTCTCCAATGTGAGTCCTTCCCATGAACAACAGTTCTTCATGAACTGCTCCAGCCTGGGTCCTTTCCATGGGGTGCAGTCCTTCAGGAAGGGACTGCTCCAGCGTGGGTCCCCTCACGGGGTCACAAGTCCTGCTAGCAAACCTGCTCCGGCGTGGGCTCCTCTCTCCATGGGGCCACAGGTCCTGACAGGAACTTGCTCCAGCGCGGGCTTCCCTTTGTTGTCACAGCCTCCTTTGGGCATCCACCTGCTCTGGCATGGGGTCCTCCACGGACTACAGGTGGTCATCTGCTCCACCATGGACCTCCATGGGCTGCCTGGAGCACCTCCTCACCCTCCTTCTTCACTGACCTTGGTGTCTGCAAGGATTGTTTCTCTCACATCTTCTCACTCCTCTTTCTAGAGCTGCAAAGTGTGTGGTTGTTCTTTTTTCTTTCCCCCTTTTCTTAATTATGTTATCACAGAGACATTACCAGCATTACTGATGGGCTCGGTCTTGCCCAGCAGCAGGTTCATCTTGGAGCCGGTGGCATTGGCAGTGTTGGACATGGGGGAAGCTTCTGGCAGCTTCTCACAGAAACCACACCTATGCCCCCTCCCCCCTTGCTACCAAAACCTTGCCCGGCAAACCCAATACAGAGGTGTAGTTAAAATACAAAGAAGCAATAGATTTTCCATGTTTCAGAGTGGCTGGTGTTCTCCAAGATCAGCTATCTTTGTATTTAAGAGTAAGTCCCCATTCCCCCTTTAGCTGTAGGGAGCACAGCTCCCATTCTATCCTGGCTGTCTTTTGAGAAGTACCTCCTGATTAATCCCAGTCGTCCTTTTTCTCTTGCCTCTCAATTGTCCTTCAGTGGGTCTTTTCACAAGGATCTACTCTAGATTCCAGACTTCAGTAACCTTCACTACACCAGTATTGAGGAGATGGAGGAGCAGAGCTCCTACTGAGATCGTAGATGTAGGCTGCCTGGCTCAAGAGGGGCCCGTGTTTCCCCAGAGTAATCCATCATTTTAGGCAGTCACTGCAGTGCAGAAGGGAGATGCTGTGCCCAGCTCTAAACAGCTGGGTTTGTGTGTTGCCAGCACAGCCATGCAGAGCTCGGCAGGCTCAGCCGCCCTCCAGTAAAACCAGGATCACCTGTATCCTTCAGATTTCAGACCAGGAAATCCCCATAGTAGCCAAGAACATAAAACTTATTCAACATGGAGAAGTTTATGGCTGCCCTTGCTTCTGCTCTGGCAATGTCACTGCAATCATAAGGTTACAGAAACAACAAGGGCACTAGATCATGCTATTAATATGTCTAGGTTTGGGACATTCTAAGAGGATTTTGCAGCTGTACCAGTTTTATGTGACTACAGATACTCTTAGACATGGATTTATTAGAATATTTTTTCTCTTTAAGTCTTAATAGATATATCTTAAGAAACGGGGTTTAAACCTGTCTTTTCTGAGGTAATTTAGCACGTATAAAAAGCCCAGCTCTCCTTCCTCTTGACTAGAGGGCTACTTCAAAAGTTGTTAAATTGTTTATCAGCCTCATAACTTTCCTTTACCTCATTTATATTCACCCTATTTCCTTTTCCATCTCTCTCCCCCTGCCCACCCTTTAAGTGATCTTAGCACATGCTAAAGATATCAGACTGATAGCCCTGCAGATACAGGCTTTCTCTTTATCAGACTTCAAAGATATTGTTAATTCAGGAGTAGGCAATGTCAGTCCTAGTTCACAGATTATCTGTCATGGACTTTACCCAGGCTCCTGTTTAGAGAAGGAAAATCTATACAACATGTTCTTTATCTTCCTCAGTGCTGGCTGATGAAATATTTGCAGATCGACCACTGATGATGAATTAGTAGGTAACAGGTATATGCTAATCCACATACTGTCATTGTGTCAGAGGCTCCATGTTTGCTGGCATTTGGGCTATTAGCCACTTACAATCGTGCTTATTTAGTATTTGTACCACATAATACCCCAAATAAACTGACTGTAAATGCATCGCTAAAAATGCAAAACTGAAGGCCTCAAACACTGAGCTAATTAGAAAAATCCTAGACAGAATGAAAAAGGAAGGAAACAGTGCACCTTTTTTTTCATAATTTATTACATTCTGCCCTAATTCCCTCTTTTATAGCAGTTTAACCTTTACATGTTTTTCCTTTGCTGTACATCATAAACCCTGACTAATTTTTCCTTCATTTTTCCTTATTAATAAAAACTGCCTATTTGTTTTCTTGTATATATTAAGCTCCCCACCTTTGCCCACCTGTGTTTTAGTTAGGCATTTACCCATCATCACTCTTTCTTGGGAGTTTATCCAAACTAAGCCCTAATTCTGTAGCCTGCCCTTGGGTCTCTGCGGGCAGGTGCCCATGCCCAGGCCCAGACCCAGTGGGGTACAAGGTATTGGGGATGTCATTAGTCTGCCTTTTGTACTTTTGTCTTAATATAAACTGTTCTGTTCTCTCAGTGGTTACTTTTTTCCCCTAGAACCTGTTGGGTTTTTTTTTTTTCTTATCAAGTTCCTCAAACACAGGATGCCTTCACCAGACAGACAACTATAAAGGCCTTCTGTAGGGGAGGAGGCTGCATGCTCACAGTGTCAGGCATATAGAGCTGATTTCCACTCAATGGACTTCCACTCAAGTTGTGCCAGGGGAGATTTAGATTGGATATTAGGAAAAATTTTGTGACTGAAAGGGTTGTCAAGCATTGGAACAGGCTGCCCAGGGAAGTGGTTGTGGCACCATCCCTGCAGGCGTTTAAAAGACGTGTAGATGAGGTGCTTAGGGACATGGTTTAGAGGTGGACTTGGCAGTGTTAGGTTTATGGTAGGACTCAATGTTCTTTTCCAACCAAAACAATTCTGTGATTTTATGAAGAAAAACCTGAAGGGTGCTCTTAGCTCTCCTGGCTCCCAATTCCTTTTTTTTTTTGGCTTAGGTTGTCTAAAACTGACAAAATCATTACCATTGTTTATCAGGCTAACTGCTCTAAATTCAGTATTATCACCTTCCAATAAAAGAAAACATACAGTCTATTTTTGCTTTTGTTCTATCAAGAGATATATTAATACACTAATACATGAAGGTAATCCTTGCCATCTCCTCTTATTTGTTTAAAATGCATATTTAAAATCATCACTATAAAAAGGCATGTATCATTTTAGAAGTTTTAAATATCAGTTCAAAAATCCACCATCATTTTAGAATCCACTGTTCAGGCCCTGAAGGACAAAATAAAAGCTATCAGCTGCAGATAAATATATATTCTTATAGAAATAAGAATATATATTTAATTTTCTACTTGGCAGTTAATATAATTTTAAATTTAGAGCTTGGTTATTGGCAAAAGAGAGTCACCTCTTTGGCTGTTATGTAATGACATGTCCAAAGCTATTAAGCTGTTCCTTTAGACATTTTCTGTTAGGATGTTGATAATGAATACAGTAATCTTTATGAAAGTTTGCTGTGTGATCTAAAGGAAAAAAAATGGTTTTGTTTTTAAATTCGCATTTTGCATCAATTTAATTCTGTGACTGCTATCATCTTTTACTGGGCAGGTTTACTTTGCTGCCTAGTCCTAACCTCTAGCTAGTCCTAACCGTATAGTCCTACCTCAAGCTCATTTGTATCAGCAGTTTAAAGTCTCTTACATGAATATCCTTGCAGCTGAAGGCACCTCCTGAGCCCACAAATTCTTCCGTGGTTGAAATTGCCAAATACATCTTGTGGCTATTGTCAGACATAGGCTTTGGGGTGACTTAGCAGTCAAAAGCAGCTCCAAAATCTTTGTGGTACTACAAATGCCGCTATTCAGCAATTTCTATTTTGGAATTGTCGCTTAGGCTTGGGTTACTCATTAAATGATCAACTTTTAGTAACCTTCTCTCAGGTGAGAGGAGAACTCTAAGTGCAAATTTAGTTGAAGATAAAAACAGGTTAGTTTTATATTTTGTCATGGAAATTTGACTCGGAAGTGTTAGCACAGTCATTTTGCATATTTGTGCCACATTATTTTACTTATGTGAACTAAAGACAGAGATAAGCAGCTCTCTCAGTTGTTATTCACCTGTTCCTGATGGTGCAATTGATCCTATTCCCTGCTAAAGGTGATGGTCGTTAACTTGGTAAACTTTGCGCCTATATGGGGGAAAGTATCACCCAGCAAAGTCATGTCTGAAGCTGGCGCACAAGGAAACATCCGACTGTA
>NW_010290363.1:0-68841 GCF_000700745.2 Antrostomus carolinensis | reverse complement strand
AATGCCCAGTGCTTTATTCTCTACATAGTATCTAAAAATACAGCTCAGATTCTCTATGAGTTGGACAGGGTTTCACCTTCCCTAGAGAAAGGACTTCTTCAGATAATTGAAACAGGCATCTGGCATAAGCAAAGGATTTTATTAAGTGAGCAGATAGTGGTTGTTTTGTCTGCTCTGACCTAGACTTAAAGTATGATCTGTCCTTAAAACCTGGAACAGGGAAGTATAGAGAGTTTTGAAGATGACGTCTTTTGTAACAGCTTCTTCTTTATCACAATGAACACTAATTCAGTAACTTAGTGTTCATCTGAATGCATATGACAATGCATAGTCAATCATTTTTTATTTAATAATTGAACACGTCATTTTTCCAGTTTGCCACTTGCAGCTGGCACTTTTGCAATACATTTTATTTTTCAGCCATCTTTTAGTGAATCACCAGATAGAGCAGCTGTGGCAGCTCTCCATTAATTATATCTCTGTATTAAAGTCTAATGAAAATATGACTTCCAAGGGAAAGTCTCCAGTAGTGCCTAAGTAATGGTAGTTAAGCTACCACTGTCTGCTAGTTGGAATGTCGGTTGATTAAATATTTGTATAGATATTCACATAGATGTGTTAACCTCAAATATTATTTATTAACAATTTGCCTTTAGGATTGGAATGAAGAAAAGGAACAGAGATTTTATGTCTCAGTATTAATTAGTATCGCCTTGATCTACATTTACACTGTGCCAATCACAGGCAATCCAAAATCATCAACGTGTGCCATGGCCTTTCACTTGATTTAGTCTAAGCCAGGCAGGACTACTGCATTTCAAATACAGGAAAGTATCTGTATATGTGCTGCCTTATTCTATCTATCTACTATAGTTTATAAAAAGTAAAGTGAAAATCATAAAAACTGAGTGACATGCAAGATGAAACCAGCTATCTCATTTAATCTAGAACCAGAAATTGAAATCAGAATGCAATACATAAATGCATTCATAATTTTGTATCACAGCTCTCCATAGTCTCATGACTATTCTTTCCCAAATCCCCAGTAAAAACAGACTTGTGTAAAGGTCAGATACGAGCAATTTGTGGACACGTTGTTAACTTAAAGGCCAGACTCTCGCTGTCAGTTGAGGCTGGAGAGACCCTGCAAGCTGCAGCCGCTAGAGGGGAGCAAAACTGAAAGGAGTTTAATTATGCAGACACCTACACAAGAGATGACTGGGTCTCAGGGGGAATTCCTGGGAAGATACGTAAAAACCCAATCCAGTAGGTTTCTATTACAAGCTCATTCAATAGGAGATAGACTGAATTTATGCTGGAGGTGAAGACCTGTTTCATTGATTACCAGAACTTTCTCATCATCCATTTATATGATTTTGACCTTTTTTTAAATGAAATGGAAACTTTTCAATTTTCTCATTGAAAATAGAGGCAAGTGCTGTCTGCAGGAGCCATAGACATACCATTTCTGTCAGCTTTGTGGTTTTTCTGTCAGTTTTTTCTTTTTGTTACTGGTATGCCATAATACTGACAGCTTTTATTCTTTGAACAAAGCCTAGCAAGGAAGTTTCTGTTGAAATGTGATTATTCCTTTCACCGACACAGATGGGGACTGTTCCAACTTACTTCTGATTCTGTAACTGTGCTCTCAAAACAGTTGCCCTTCACCTTGTTGGTTTTTTTCAGGCACCAAACATTTTCTAGGGCCTGGCAGCATTCCAGAGAAAGAACTGCTCTGCTCCTGCAGAAATGATCAGCAGAAGTCCCGTGTAATTCAGCTGCAGTGCATTCAGGCGTAGATTTTTGCTTACCACAAGTACTGAATATTCTTTTACTTTGTATCATTTTTTTCCCTATGAGCCACAAAAATGAGCTTCACTACAGTTACATTTAGATCCCATTTCTCTTTAGATGTTCTTTTCTCAGTGCTCAAAAATCCACATTTTTGCATTTCCTGTACTTTTGTTATTCCTACTGCAGGGAAAAGGTGGAATTAGTATTGCAGATTTGTTGCCACCAAATTTAAGACTTCCCAAGAAAGAATATATCTACTAGTCGTTATCTTGGAAATGTCGATGCTCAGTGGTGGTTTTCAGTATGCCTCAAAAGGTCTAAAACACTCGACATTCACTTCACCCATTATATGGCACCCACAGCATCTCTGGAAAAACAATTCTAAGTCAACAACAGAGACAATAGCTATGAACCTTACTCTTCACCGTAACCCCACTGGATGTGCATGAGCCCAACTCTGCTCTGTTCTGTGAATTTGAATTTTTCATGGACTAACATGTTGCTCTTGCGTGGGAGATAACATCCACAGAGTGTTTTGGCAATCTAAGTGGATCCTGCCTGCTTCCTATATGTGGACTGCAAGGAAAGTCCTAAGACCAAAAATATGGTGGGTTTCTCTCCCTGTCCCTTTTCTGAGTAAAGATCAAAGAATCCTGATGGTAATACAGTTGAAAGAAACTGATAATGAATAAATCTAAATTAAGATATAGTTCCTCTTACACATGGCAGATAATTTCTCCCAGCTGTTAAAGGAAATGAGATGGAGGAAAATGAGATGGAGGAAAATGAGATGGAGGGATAGATAAACAAAGACAGAGGGGCCTGTCCAAAGGAAGGAAGGGAATCCAGATAAGCAGAGGACAACAGTGGGAGCTGAGGCCTTTATTTGGGAAATAGCCACATCTACAGACTTGAACCTTTCCTATAAAGAGCTGGTTGCAGGGAACTTTTTGTTCCTGTTGTTGCTATGATGACTTCTAAAATGCTGGATTTTTAGTGAAAGGTGAATACTGGGTAGTTCAATGACAAAAAAATAAGCTTATAAGTCAGCTGAAATACCTCTCACCCCAAATTTCCAAACACCTGGGAAAAAGAATCATGGCCATATATTTTAACTCCATTCTCTTTAAGCAATTTCCCAGTACACCCAAATGCTCACTTTGTGTATAGAATATGTCACGTGGCTGTCTGTTATGCATATGCAGTCTATTCCACAAAAAATCATAACTGTAAAATTTAATACACCTATTTGCTCCTAACCCTGCTATTAGCACCCTACAGGGAGTTAACCTCTGTCTTCTGCTACTGAACAGTAAGAACAGTTCAAAGTTTACTTTTCAAGAGAGATGTGTACCTTTCTCTGATCCTTGAGAGTTAATCAAAGACACTTGATCTAGCCAGTTCATGACTGAATGTTCTAAATGACCTTGTTCTAAATGACTTGTTCAACTTGTCCAAATGTCCAACTTGTGCTAAATGACCTCTTGACCAGTTAATACTTCATGCTGCACAGTCATCCACCATTTATAATGCCTCTAAGTTGCTTCCATTAGCTTTTGCCACTGTATGAAACATAAACTTCATTGAAACAATCTCCTTTCAGATGGTAACATGAGCATTAGAAGAATATGATTTGTGTCTCATTCACCCCTAATATATAGCCACTAATTCATGTCAAAATTATAACTAATAATGATCATGACAATCACCGTAATGATTACATGTAGTAAATGCAGTTTCTTGCTACTAGATTTAGTACAAAATTATAATCATACATAATGTATTCATATTCTTTCCAGTTGATTTCCTAGAACTTTTAAGTAATCCTTAGACTTCTTTAAAGATTTCTAATATTTAGAATCATAAATTCTTACATTCCTCCTTTAGATTTCATCTTCATCAAGGAAGCCTTAATGAGTAGAAGGTATCCATAGTTTCCTCCATATTCTTTCACTTAGGTGAAGCAAAATGCAATCTGTAATAAAAGACAACAGTGAATTACAAAAAGTGTTTCTAAATGCTAGTGCTGTCAATGCTTTTAAAATAAGGAAAGTCTCATTATTCTTAAAATTAGTTTTCTCTGATTTACCACTCTTTCTGTTCTTTCTATCTAAAGTATTAATCCACTCCTTTGTGTAGCTGCTGTTAAACATAAACTATGGATAGCATTTCCACATTCAGCTTTGTTATCATTAGAATACACGTTACGTAGGCTGTCTGGAAGTGATATATGTCCTTCTCCTCTGCAGTCTCAGAACCCCAGATCTAATCAAGTCACTGCAGTCCTAGGGGAAGGGCCAGAATCCAGTAGTGCTGAGGAAGATGATGGACAGGAATTGTATAAAGGACAGTTTATTAGTTAGAAAGCCCTCTTGCTTTCTTTGTAATAACTGTTAATACTTCCTAAAAGAAAATTTAGAGCCAAAACATTGAAGGACACTCGGGTTCAAAAAAATTATAGTAGACTTTTCACAATGATTCTTCCACTGCTCATTTTAGATTTTGAAATTTGAAATCTGCACAGAGCCTGCAAAGTAGAAGAAATGACTTTAACTTTATAACTTTTCTGTAGATCAGTTCAAGAATGTAGTGATTCAGACTATTAAAGGACTATGAACATTGAAGGCTGAACAATGAATACCCAGGATTTTTTAGCAGCTTGACACATTCATGTTAACTTTTCTTTTACTGTATTGGTTTGATGTAGAAGAAAAAAAAGATATCTATCCAATGACAAGAAACTACTAAAACATCAACAGCTAATTTGATAGGGGGTTTTTTAATCCGTTGGATTTTTTTTTTAATTCAGCAATGCAAAGAACTATCACAGTAAAAGGAAAAAGATACTAAAAAAAATATACAGAAAGAGATACAGAACATTTATGTTTATGTATACCAACTAAAAGAGAAACCTGTTTGTCTATTTGTGCAGGGAAAGTTTTGGTTTGGATAAAAAAAAAAAAAATAAAAAAAAAAGAAAAAAGAAAAAAAAAGATTTTCCACGTTTTTTCAGGGTGTTGTATAAGTTAAAAATACTTATTTTAGGTTTGCAAAATCAAGGCAGTACATTGATCAGCTTGATTTTTGTTCCTGATTTTATAATTAAAAATGCTGATTTTATTCAAAATGTATTATTGCTTCTGGGGGATTGAAAATTAGTGGTTCTAACATTTTTATGTTTAATTGGATGTGTCATAATAAATAATTTTTTTGATGAGCTGATTTAATTCCATATGGAAATTCAGTTTGTCAGAGACTGTTATAGTTCTACTGGTTTGAGCTGTACAGAGAAAGCAGATAGCCTTTAGTACTTGCTGTTTGGATTTTCTCTCTGGAGCAGAGCACCTTGGAAATTTCAGTGAACATTGAGTAAGGAGATATTGATAATGCCACATGTTTAAATCACATTGTGCATTCTGCTCTAAGCACTGTGCACGCAATATTAGATATTGTAACCCTGAACTACATGTTTTCTTAAATTCTGTTTTGTGGATGTAGCTTTCCATGCCTAGGCATCTGGGACATTTAATAACCAATGCTTCTAGGTTGACCGTCACCACAAAACACATTTGGCATTTTTGTCCAGCATTGGTAACAACTCTGTTGTGTGTGGATGTCAAAAGCAGAAAGTTTTCCATCTGAACTTTTGCTTTGGATAGGCCTGAATCAATAGATTTTAGAGCACACACAGGGGAATTCTTAGAGAAAAATTCAATGTATTTAAAAAAACCTGTATATTTATTAAAAACACTGGGGGTATAATCTTCCTTGAGAAATAAATAACTGGAAATGGAAAACAAATCCTATGTATTTCCTCATTGTGATTGTTAACAATAGGTGGTATGCCATGCTGTCAATAATAGAGAAGAAAAACATTTATGTACATTACAAAACTTATTTTTCTGCTTTGGTGAACTTGCTGCATCACGTCCTGCAGTCTTTATTAATACACTCCACAAAGGATAACGGTATTGTGTTGTCTGAACTTGTCATTTATGAGACTAAAACCACAGACAAGAGAGCAAATAAAAATTACAATTTACACTGAGTCATATATGCCAAAGTTTCTGCATTACTAGTTAATCTAGTGACTAAATTCAGCGGTAGAAACCATCTTCTCTGACAAAAATCTTAAATCTAGGTGGACATCTGTGCTCATAGAAGCATCATCTGTGTCTCACATTTGAGGAAATATTACTGATTTACTATTCCAAGCAGTGAAAATTGAGTATGAGTTAAAAATTAGGTGAAGAAAAATAAGTATATTATGAAATACATGCACCTTGAATCAAGGTGGTGTAAAGCTGTTGGGCTGTGCAGCCTTAGGAATCTGTAATATACCAGGCTGGGGTCTCTACTCTTGCCCTATAAAAGGTCAGTGGGGGATTTCTAATATTAGTGCAGAAAGTGGTGCTGCTGATTTGTTAGAGGACACGTGTTTCAGGCAGTCCTGACCCAGCTGCCCAGCTTAATAATGGGGATACTTTCTGCTGAAATTATCAGAGACGTGAGACTGGCCTTTAAGAGCCCCATAGCATTTATGGCAAACGTAGAGGCACACCAGTGTACTCAAATCCCATCCAATCCAATGTACAGGGTGAAGTGATAAGCATGAAAGAGCTCCATCTCTTACAACCTCTTCAGCACTCCAGTTCCTCACTGAAAATCAAGATGTCCTCAGGACTGGCTGTGAAGAGAGTGGGATAACTGACCGAGGGATGTCACTAGCTCCTTGTCGGTATTTGGTCCTCATTCCTCCAGACTCCAAGGAGCGAATTTGAAACACCTGAGGAAAGCAGTGCTCTGCCTTAAGGATCCACATTTGCCTTTCTGGACCTCTTCCCATCCTCTCCTATACATCTTTCTCACCCCAGACTGAAATATTGTTGGCTCAACTATATGCCAATGAGAAAGCTACTTGTGTGTCAGGGGATAACTGAATTCACTCAGTCTCTGCAACTTAGCCACAGCAGGAGACTCTGTCAATGTACAGCAAACAAGAGTTGATTGATTTTGTAACCTCCTGAGGGAGGCCTGCCTTCACATTTGACTAAAGCTCTCATTTCTTTTGCTCTAGTAAATCCACAAGCCATAGAACAAACAGCTCCCTCGTACTTCATACATTTAAAAAAAGAAAATCCATTTCCATCTTCCAAATGACAGAATCGCAGGTGCAGAAGGTCAGCACAAGTTCCCGGGCACTCTGTAGAACCATGCTTTTGAAAAATAGCTTTTTTCTCTTTTTTTGGAAACAGCTGAGACAATTTTAGCATCAGCTCACCTGTGGTATGAACTGCATCTTCCTTAATGCATGAACTTTCCTTTTATACAATTGTATTTGCATGAACAGCGGTAAATATTTTTTGTAAAACTGAGAAGCAGGAGGAAAATAGTCTACAGGTGTTAGAGGGTAATGTAATATTTGTGTTTATTTACAATGAAGCCAAGATTTCCATAATTTTTTCTTAGTGTATTTAGAGCCTTCTTGTACGCCCGTTGAGTCCAGTAAAAATGTCTCTATGGCAAATGTCAAGGGTTTAGAAAGGGAGATCAGTTAGAGGCTGAGGCTGTTGGCCATTCAATATTTTACTTTTCATTCATGTTTCAGTACTGTTTACTTTTTTAATTCCTTGTAATTATCAATGCCTGGGAGTTTTTAACAATGCTATGTTTTCCTATAACTTACAAATGTATTTTTTTCCATTATTTATGGTGAGTTAAAAAAAAAAATAGAAGTTTTTAAAAAAAACTTCAAAAATCGTGATTCTAGAGAAATGTTTCAGTTTTGTTTTCACATTGAATGAGTACTTTGTTTATTCCTAAGGAGGTGAGAGCAGTTCCAGTAGTCACAGCATCGGAGTTGATGAGCCAGGAGCTCACAACGAGGTCCTGAGTCCAGAGGCGTCCAGGCATGCTGGGCAGCTTGGGTGCGTGCTGTTAGCCTGCACACCTCTTGGGAAGCTCTGCTGAGGTGGGAAGCCAGTTTTCATAGAATTGTAAAATGGTTTGGGTTGGAAGGGACCTTTAAAGGTCATATAATCCAGCCTACCTGCAGTAAGCAAGGACATCTTCAACTAGATCAGGTTGCTCAGAGCCCCATCCAACCTGGCTTTGACATAGGCCAGTTTTCTTTAAATTCAAGGGACTCTACCCCTTGGCAAAATTGAAAGTATGGCCCCTAAGCCTCATTCTCTTCTCCAGGCTGCACCCTGGGCCCTGTGCCGTCTTTTTGCAGTAGAGTCCCAGTGGAGGTTCTGCATATCACCAGTCCCAAGATTAGTTTCAGTTCCTTGCAGAATTCAGGCAGAAGATGTGTCTCTGAAAACTCTTACTAAATTCATATAGCTCTTAAATTTACAGTTGTGTCCAAGATAAATACATTCAAATAATAAAGGGTTTTTTTCAACATTAAACTCCCAAGGTAAGGAAATGCCAAAACTTAGGCTGCATTACCAACCCTAGTCAAATCCAATTAATTGGGATACGTGTTAATTCCATGTTTTTATTAAAAAGAATTCCTGGTCTTATGTAGTATAACAGACACCCACCACATAAAATTTTAGGTTGAACAGTTTAAGATGTACAAAATCTTTAAGTAATTAAAGATGATTTTAAAATAGGATGTATTAGTCGTCTTAAGCCATCAATAGCTGTGCTTTTCTTTGTGCTATCATCTATTCATCCCACTTCTTTACCCATGGTCTTCCTTCAAAATTAAGTCCTGCTGGCTTAACCTGATGACACTGAATTACAAAGATTATTTTACTTTCTTATATATTAATTTTAACATGTCCAAGTTCTTTGAAAGAAAATGAAGTTTCTAAAAGTTTTAGCATTTTCTCTTAAGTGCTAGCAAGTTTCACTCATTCTACTGACAAGGAAAAATGCTCATCTTGAAGAACAGCAACTAAATATTGCAAGGTATTTTGAAAGGAAAATCACAGACTTTGAGTTAATTGACAGCAAAGTTATGGTCAAAGAAAAGTGTTTTTTCTTTAGTATTTAAGAAAACTTTCACAGCCACAGTTGTGTTGAAAGATAATATTAAATTCTTTAAACTTCTAGTCAGCCTGTCAGAGATTCAAAGCACTCACTAACATGGTGTTCTAGCAACGGAGGTGCAGTTTCTCAGGTACTGTGTGTCCCATCTCTTTCTGGTGCCATCTGGAAGGCACGGTATTTTTCAAAAGACTTTATCACAGTTTGTCATAGAACTGAGGTACCTTTATTAGTATTTTCTCTTCAAGTGCCAATTGCTTCCATTTTCAGTCTTGCATAGGAAGAAATGGTAATATGAGGAAGCAAATGAAATATCCTAGGTGAGAATATATTCTGCAAAGGAGTAAAATAAAATTTTAATATGTAGGTATGTAATGACAAAATAATTTTTTTTTTTCCTTTTTTGAGTCAATGTCAGTTTCAAAACTGTAAGAGAAGTTAAAAAAAAATTAGGCAGTGTGGCAGTGTTAGGTCCTTTATTTTCAGGTTTTACTCCTCCAGGCTGTCATTACTCATTGATAGTCTGACTGATGTGAGCTGGACAACTTGCGTGATATTCTGAAGTACTGAATTTGATAAGGCAAAATTAGTAACATTTGAAAAATGCTTAGCAAATCTCTGGTATATTGGAAAGGCAACATTTATTTCTTCAGAATTATTTTTCTGAGCACTAGAATTGAGGATGCAGGTTCCCAAGAGAGGATAATTCCCTTCAGAGATGAGTTCATGTCAGCTTTCCCTTCAGAGAGTTGGGTGAATTTTAATTGGGTGCACCTGGGACTTCACCCAGCCCCCCAGTGAGACTCTACTGACTTCCAACTCTGGCAGGGTCAAGTCTCTACAGCTGTAGAGTTGCATTTGATCCTTTGAAAAAGTGTCAGTTGAGATTTCATAAGATTTTTTGAGAAAGAGTGCCTCCGTCTCCATATTTACAGCTATAACAAAGCCACATCAGAAGCACTGATATAAAACACAGCAGATACTGAAATGGAGAAAGGTAACAAGTTGTGCAGCCCTTTATCTATTGGGGTTAGATAGTCCCCAAAAAATTGTGCAGCTTCCAAAATCTCAGAGAAATTTACTTAATCCTTCTTTTTTTCTTTCTATACATATCCAGAAAGAGTTTAAAAATACTTACAAGCATCAGATTCCCCTGGACATCCCTATCCTGATCCCCTGGATTACTTCAGTCCCATGCTTTCCAATCTCATTAGTCAGATTCTTCTTGGTTAAAGATATTTGCACCCATTTTCTTTTGAAGGTTCATAGCTATTAAGCTTCCACCCTCGTATTAATTTATATTTCCAGCAAAGGTTAGAGCAACAATTACAACACTGGATACATACTGCTATGATAAAAATAATTAATAGAAGCAATCTTTTTAGCCAAGTCCAGTCAGTGAATCCAACATAACCAGAAGCTCTTTCTCTGTCACATATTTTTTATTCCAGATTTGAAAACAGGTATTGTTTATCTATGATCCATTGAGCTGTTACATTTTAAGGGAAAGTTACATTACTCATCTAAAAATTGTAGATTTGCCATAGTTTACAACAAAAGCAAAGGACTAATTTTCTTTAGAAGTAATGCTAGTGAATGTATGGTTCTGGTTACCCCTCAAAAGGAAAAATTCTTCCAGTCTATGATCCTTTACAGCAATCAAGTTTGATCTCATCTCTTTGTCCTCGCATCACTTGTCTAATACATTAGTAACCTTCTCCACCCAGATCACACCGAAACATCAATACTTATCTGCCATCTAGAAACCCAGTACCCCACAGAAGGCTTGTGTCACTTCTGAGAATGTGTCTGAGTGAGGAAGGAAAGCAGAATCATGTCTGACTGTTTTCCAAGAATGCAGAGGAAGGTGATATTGCCAGTGTGAGCAGGGTGCTCAGTGGAGTGAAGCTGGAGGGTGTGGAGTGTCAGGAGAGCTTGGCTGCCTTGCCCTGAACCCAAGGTCAAGCTGAAGGCAAGATGACAATTAGTTCTTTTGCCTTTTTTTTTTTTAATTTATTCTTTCAATTCATGATGTTTTTTAAGAGAAAAATGTCATCAGATAGGAAATGCTGACCCACAGGGGAAAGTCAGCTGCTACCTTAAAATATATACTTTAAAATATATCGCTCAAATTCTCTGTGTCCGATCTGATGTCTTCCTCACTGACTAGCTGGAAAGGACATTTGGGAAAAATCACCATGTTTGAAAGTTAGGAATGTCATCAAAAGAGTATAAGTGAAAAAGAAGATGATGCAAGAAATGCAATTTGACGTATACAGTATTGAAGTTCAACCTATATCACAGAATCACAGAATCGTAGGCTATGGAAATGCTGAAACTTCATTATGGACATCTAATTAATATTTGTTGTTCTTGATGTTAATAATATCTTTCTTGGCACTGGATGCTCATGATATCTGTCTGTCTAGCTTCATCAGATCTCTGTCTCTCATCAGATCTCTATTGAGACAGCCTTTGATAGCAACTCACTGAAGTTATTCCATAACATGAAAGTCTGTTTCTCAGTGATATACATTATTAATTGGTCAGAGCTGGTTTTTATGCTGTACTAGACAGTTCCTTTACAGTCTTCTGTTCATCTTTTAAGAAAAGCTATCAGAAAGTAATTATCATTTTTGTTTAATTTTTGTCAGATTGGCTGCAATATTTTTTCATTAAGGATTCAAATAAATTTTAAGTGTTGAATTGTGTATACTGTCCAGTTCTCAACTGCTAAATGTACATACTAATATAACATGCAGAAGACAAGTATCTGTTTGCTAAAGGTACCAAGCAACTTCATTCTTAGGTGATAACTTATTTCTTTTCTCTTTATAAATTAACATAAAATAACTCATATACTTAAGCACTGAGGTGTGTCATTGATTCTATGTAGAGGCTGTAACTACTGTTCTGTTCAAATCTAACTGAGGCTTTGCACTTGGTCTGTATTAACAAATGAGACAGATATCACAATAGCTTGCAATAATTGACCTGGTAGAGCTGTTTTGGAATTGTCTGAGACTAATATGCTTGATCCTGCAACCTCTCCTCCCACAGGCAGCCTGATTTTTATCACAATAGCTTGCAATAATTGACCTGGTACAGCTGTTTTGGAATTGTCTGAGACTAATATACTTGATCCTGCAACCTCTCTTCCCACAGGCAGCCTGATTTCAATCTTATATTTGCAACGGAGGCTATTAGCATGGCATCATCTCTAATTCATGGGGATATGAAGAATGAGAGCATTATATATGGGAAGTAACATTTTGATCTCTCAGCCATAGTAGGGTGTTGGAATGGAGAGGGATCAAAACGCATTGCCTCAATCTTGTAGCTGAGATGATGAGGAGTGATCAACACAGGCGCATGAGGGGATGGATGCCAACAGGTTTCCCTGTTGCAAGGTGGGAAATTTAAATGTCTGACCATTGAGTTGAGCTGTCTGAACATTTTGGGGAAGGGGGAGATTCCTCACTAACTGACCAGTATCCTCATCTGAATATGAAGAAAAACTGCTTTACTTTTAGGGTGACAGAGCACTGGAACAGGCTGCCCAGAGAGGTTGTAGAGTCTCCTTCTCCGGAGATATTCAAAACCCACCTGGATGCAGTCCTGTGCAACTTGCTCTGGATGTACCTGCTTTGGCAGGGAGTTGGACTAGGTGATCTCCAGAGGTCCCTTCCAACCCCTACCATTGTGTGATTCTATATAGTCCTTTGCTTGCCCTTTGCTTGCTTGGTAGGCACAGTTTAAGGTATGGACCCCGTTCTCAAGAGGAAGCCAAGATTGTGACCTTGTTGCGTTTTTCTGTCCTGTTCAACAAGAATTTTACGAGTAGCAGGAGAAGCAAAGCTGTGGTCAGGGATGGGAACAACCGTAGGTTGGATTTGGTGGGTTACCTAAAGAATAGAGTGTATGTGGTGACAGAATAAACTACTTGGGCAGGAAGAAGGGAAGATGTCAAGTAATGATTTGTCACACCACTACTACACCAGTCAGAGCAGGGCTCTCCTGACTCCTCTCACAGTTCTCAGCTGTGATGAAGGGCTCAGGATAGACCACCCTCTGCCCTCGGTTCCTCATACCGAGAACTAAGTGAATTAGAAAGGCCAAGCAATGCCCATCTTAATAATTGCTTGGGCACTTTCTCATTGGAGCCACCAACAGTTCCTAGGAAGGGTAATAGTCAGGTGAAGGCTGGAGGCTCTATGGAGCTCAAGATATATAGACAGAGAATTACTGAGGCAGTCTGTAAGTCAGGATGGGAAAATGAAGCTGAGCATCAGGAGTGACATTGTCACTGAAGTTTCAGAAACTGGGGTTTGTTGGCAGTGGTGTCAGGCCAGTCCCCCTGCAGATCTCATACCCAGATGATTGATGTGGCTTTTCTGAGGTTTGGTAGGTGAAACAAAACTTGCCCTCTGTGGATGCCAAAGGCTGTCTTGGGTTGGACTTAGTGATGTCATGATTCAACTCTTTGTCAGCAAAATAACCTAAAGTGGCTCTAGAAAAGAAACTGGAAAGGTGGGGGGAGTGAACATAGATGCTTTAGTGCTTTAGATTTCAGTCTCTGATTAAGCGATGTTTCCTTAACACTGGAGAAGGGAGTAGGAGGAATTAGCCCCCTCAGATAATATCTGAAGCTTCAAATTGTCTTCCTTTTTCTTGTCAGAGAAAAAAAAAAGATCCCTGCTCTTACAGAAAAGATATTAGTGTCTCAGGCCTGTGAGGGCATGGCAGGGCAGGTGCTTCTGTAAGGACTCTTGTGCTTTTAAGTGGCTCCAATTATTTTGAACAACTAAGTAGAGTGCTCATTAAGCATTTCCCTTAAATGAAAATGGTGACCTACAAGGTCATGTTAATTAAGAAGCACAGTAAGTCAGTGTGAAGAGGTTCTGTTAGCACAAACAGTGGTCCCAATCCTGCAATTACACTGTGCTCACAATTAGTCCAGGTTTGTGTTCATCCTTGTAATATTAAGAATTTGTAGGGCAGGATCACTGTACAAATAAAAAATTGCTGCAGGTCAGTTCAATCCAACAGCAGCCACAGGCTCATTATGTGATCGTGAGCTGTGTCTACGTTTAGATAATACTGACCAGAGCGCTCTGGCTTGCTGTGATCAGGAACAGTGCCAATTTACCCTGCTGAGAAAAAAGTTGACATATTCCAAGACTTTTACTCACTTTCCAGATTTTGTCATTTGAACTGGTATGGTGCAAGATCATATGCAGTGATGAAATTTTACAGTTGAATCATCACATTTCAGCTGCAAGTCCCGTTAGCTGCAGGAGGCTCTAGCTGTCAGACACCCCCCAGCTCCAATTAGTACAGCACAGCCCAGGCTGGGGCCTGAATTTCTCCTCAGCCGAGGTGTGCTGAGTCTCACATGTTCCTTCAATTTACTAGCTCCCACCTGCCATTGCCTCACAGCTTCTCTCTCTGACTTTTTCAGCACAACCCCACCACATCCACGTGGGAAACCCGCCCAGCTACTGGGTCTGGGATGCCCAAGATCCCAGCACAGGGAAAGGCTGGGAAGATGCACTGCAGCCAAGGGTTCATAGTCATACACAGCCCTGTGCTGCAATGACTCCTTCTGGGGAACACCTTGGTGACCAGCTGCTGTTCCCTTAATGCAACATACCTCTTGTATGACCAATCCTTGTGTACCCATATGCCCCATTATCTAACGTTAATTCACAGGAGCCTAGGCATTCACAGGATTTCACACGTGGCATCCCAAATGTTTGAACTTTGGGAAGATGAAGCATGCATGCTGTTACCAGGATGACAGAAGCTCAAAATCAGTAGCCCTCTCATAAGATCATTATAGTTGACAGACCTCTATGAAAAAGGAGGAAAATACTCTGAAATAAGGAGTTGGCCCTACAACTGCAGAAAATAAGCTTTTAAATTTTAGTCTTGCTTTTGTAAAGAGGTTAAAAAGTACATTTAGATTTAGATTTAGATTTAGATTACAGATCTTAGGATGAAATTCTTTCCTGTGAGGGTGGTCAGACACTGGCACAGGTTGCCCAGAGAAGCTGTGGATGCTCCTCCCTGGAAGTGTTCAAGGCCAGGTTGGATGAGGCTTTGAGCACCCTGGTCTAGTGGAAAGTGCCCCTGCCATGGCAGGGGGGGGTTGGCACTAGATGATCTTTAAGGTTCCTTTCAACCCAGACCATTCTGTGATTCTTTGATTTTGTAAATGTCTGTGCACAACTGTACACCCCACTGAGACTGAGCTTGGAGCATTCTTGCTTATCCTTGTTTAGAAAACAGTTTTCTTATTATTGTTAATAAAACTGTGTTAATAGTGGAGGAGCTATACTGTTTTTAACAAGTTTATATCCTGAAGTCCTTACTTTTTCCATTCAAACAAAAAGAGAGAGTTACCAATTAAAATCTACACATCGAAAAATAAAAATGCAGAAATTACAAAGAAATCTGGAATTTGAGTTAGCAATTTGCCTCCTGAAATACTAAGATTTTAAAGTGGAATTTTGTGCCTCATATTACAGTATTGGACCTCTGATGGCTGCTTCTAAATCTCATACATGGCTTGCTGCTTTTTTTGTATTCAGTATCAAGGGCATATCTCTGCTGATGTAAACTGTGACAGATCTTGAAGCCAGCAGAGCCTGGACAATCTATGCCATCTAAGATCTGCCCCTTAGTATTCACCCCATCTGCTCTGTGACTCATTCATACCAAAACTGCCGAGCACCTGCTTGCCTGATGTTTTTTTAATGAGTTGAACTCTTCGTGTTGGGTTTGTGTCTCTGCCAGGTTCCAGTTTAATCACATATAATTTTTAGTGTGAGGTTTCACCTTGAGCTTTGAACTTTTAGACACAGAACAAAAAGTCCTGTTTCTAGAGGAACTTGCACAGTAATAATAATAACAATTATAATAGCTAGAATACAAGGCAAGTATTTTAATTCATAGGTTATGACATTCAGCTTTTATGAACAGGAAGGAAGAATTATCCTCGGTAGACAGGAAATAATGAGGTTGACCCATATTCCATAAGTGCATGAAAATTAACTAAAGATTTGTGTAGCTAAGATAATGAGCACTTATATTTAAATTTATAGCCTGGCCTAATTGTGTAAAAGTTTGTGGAAGAAGATGTGTGTGTACACTAATAGATTAGTGGCTGTCTCTGGAGTTTCCAGTCAAATCCTATAAAGCAGTTCAGTATGTAAAAAACCATACTCAGATGGCTTGCTTGTAAAATGTATGGCTAAAAGTATACTGAAATGTATGAGACCTGCTTTCCCAAGAATCTGATGTTCTTTTTTAACTTTCAGAATAGAGTCAATATGTGATATCTGTTTTGCAGTAAACTGCAATATGCTTATTTAAGTAATAAAATTTATTTATTTATCAGGAAGTAAAACTGTCAGTAAGAAAAAAAAAAAAAAAAGGCAAAAAAGCTGTGACATTCTAGAACCACTAATGTAAGCTTCTGGTGAGCTGTTTTAAAAATATGAATACCCAGTTACAGTGGGTTTTCCTAAAATCTTCATTTGTCCTTAGGAGAAATTATTTTCTACAGATGGGGCTGAGCTCTTCTCAGAGGTGCCCGGTGACAGGACAAAGGGCAATGGGCAAAAACTGGAACACCAGAAGTTCCACACAAACTTAAGGAAAAACTTCTTTACTGTGAGGGTGACGGAGCACTGGAACAGGCTGCCCAAGGAGGCTGTGGAGTCTCCATCTCTGGAGATGTTCAAAACCCGCCTGGATGCTTTCCTGTGCAACCTGCTGTAGGAAACCTGCTCTGGCAGGGGGGGTTGGACTAGATGATCTCCTGAGGTCCCTTCCAACCCCTACAATTCTGTGATTCTGTGATTTTAATCTTTAAAATTCTGGATTTGGAAAAGAATTGTAAAGGAGAAAATAAATGGACACACACAAATTTGTTTTCTTAATGTAAATTGTTTGTGAATTTGTTAGTTGTCATAACTATAAAGTGGCTTTGGAAACATTTGATTGGTATTAATAATATTATTTTTGTAGTTTTGTTCTACCATTTTTCTGGGAATCTGAGTGTGCTTAATCCCAGTGATTAACAAAAGAGAACAGATAATATTGAAAGGGAAAGTTCCCCTAGTGGTACATTAGAACATTTTATGGAAATATAATGTTAATTAAAAAACATTATAGAAAAGGAAGTGAAAACAATATTGCTACTGAATTGGCAGGAGAAACTTGGAGTGACAGTTCATTATCACTTTACAAAGGTAGGAATTTCATTGAATAACCTGCGTTCACATTGTCATAAGAATACATGTACCCAAGCTCCACTGGTTGAAATATTATATATAAATTTTGTTTGAAGAAAAAGATTCTGGAATATCATTTCTGTAACTCACAAAGGACAGCCATCAGGGAGCAATTTCAACATGATTATTTAAAAATTGAATACGCAACAAATACTCAGATATAAAACCCTTTAAGCTGCATGTCCTGATTTGTATGTAATTTATTCTAAAAATGAAAGGATATTTTCCATTGTCCTGTTGCTGTTAAAGACAATCATTTGGGACAGCCTGACAAAAGTATATCAGAGAAACTCAGGCCCACAAGTCTGTCTGTCCTTTTTTTTTTTTTCTCTGCATCCTGCATCCCTGCATGCTGCCTTTTCTGTGTTTCACATTTCACTGTGACTGGTAGGGTGTTACTGGTCAATATTCTTTTTTGCCGCCTGAGAAAGGGAAAGTCCGTTGAAAGACTGACATAGACAATCCACAACATGCTGCCAAATCACAGTTAACAAACACACACACACACACACACAAAAATTTCCTTAGTGGCTGTTTCTTACAATGGAAATTACAGTGCTTTTATAGAAACCTGTGGGGTTTTTTTAAGTTAGTGGTCTTGCTTTGCACAGTCTTATGCAGTGAGTGTAGGCACTCCTGTTGCTGATCAACCCTAGCAATGTCAGATGCTTCAAAGAAAAGCACAGGAAATCCAGGAGTGGCAATTAAAGATTAATTTGAATTAGAGGAAGTTTCCTCTTAACCTTCATTAGCTTGTGATATGACCTCAATCTGAAGGACATTTTTCCTTCAGTTATTAGCACAAATATTCATTATACTTATAAATTGCTAAACCTGTTTTAAATCCTGTTAAGTCTCAGTGATACTCTGTGGTGGTGAGTTCCTCAGGTCTTATAAAAAGAAATTATTTCTGTCACTTTTAAATTTACTGCCTTTAAATTTCCTATTTAAATGGGCAGGAGGAAGATAACCATGTTCAATTTATTTTCTGTATATCCATTTGCAAAACAACCCCCATTTAAAATAGTTCTGATCTTTTCAACCTCCCTTTGTATAGAATTAATTTCCCTCTACCTTTTTATTTAATACAAATTAAATTCCCCAGTGTGATGCTGAGGATCAACGGCCTCGTCTACATCTGGTCTGCATTACAGATAGCCCTGCACTACAGGCAGTCTTCTGAGCTATTTCTACACCCATTGCATTGTGTAGGCAGAAATATTTGCCCATTTATTCTCCTTCAGCACACAGGAGTTGGAAGACACAGCTATGAAAGCTTTTCCTCTCCTCTACCTGCCTTCTGGGCTTCATGGTAGATCTAGCCCTTGTTGATGGGCTTGGGTGTTTCAAGGGCAGAAATCCAAGAGCGGCTTCTGGTCCAACTCCTCAGGATATTTCTAGAAATATTTCCAGAGCTCACAGGAGGAGATAGGAGGCAATGGTGCTGATGAGAGAAAGGTTGGAAGCAGGCATCTGCAGCAGTGATGCTTCCTCCAGGGTAACTGCATCTGCAGTAGCTGATGAGCAGCTGAATGGCAGTGTGTGGTTCCCAGGAGAGCTTATTCCCAGATAAAATGTGATAGGGGATGACATGGTCCTGGGCTCCCAGTGTCATGTATGAGCAGAAGAAAGGCAAGAGTAACAGAATGGAAGAAGGAAGACTTTAATACATGCATCCATGGGACAGGTGATGCCAGGATCTGCCTAGAATAGGTGGTAAGCAGTCCAGCCTGCTCAAATCGGCAAGTATCACTTCACAGGCCAATGGCTTGGCTGGAGGCTCCTGAAACAGTTGCAGACCTCCTGGACCTGTGCTTAAGGCTTGTTCATAAGTGTGACAACATCAACAATACTCAAAAGCACAAGATGCATCCAAAGCTCCCACTTAGAGCAGTAACACCTGAACTGCCTCAGCACAGTTATTTAGGACGTTTCTGAAGGCAGAAGAGGTGGATGGTTGGTGAATTTGATCTCAAACCTTGCCTCAGATGTGCTCTTACACTGCATTGTAAGTACAACTGGTGTGGGTTTGGGAATATTATATTTTGCGTAAGACAGAGATCTTAGTAATTTTTGTTACAGAAAAATCCTATCATGCTTTTACTGAAATTCTGACTAACTTCCAAAGCAAGTAAATATGGCAATGACCACAAGTTCTGTTGCACCACAGGGTAGCTCGTTTCCATGTGCCAGATAAGATGGCAGGAAAAAGCATTTCGTTGTCGAAAGCATTCGGTATAGGATTTTCTTTCTAGTCATTTTTCCCAAACTTTACAAAGACATAAACTAAAGCTATTGCTATAAAGTTCTAAAACCAAATTAAGCACTAATATTATTGCAGCAGCTCAAGGGAAACTGTCTCATTAGTGCTAGTGAAAGTGCTCTAACAACTGTGTACCTTTGCACCTATTCAGCTGAGAAGTAAATATCCAATATCAAGAAGACAATTTTATTAGCTAACTACTGTGAAATCACTGTTTCAGCTTATACATATTTCTTCAGCATCAGAAAATAAGCTGGAAAGGTACTAAGCATTAAAATAATTAATGCCTAATAAATGTGCTAACTATATTTATATTGTTGGTTGCCTGGTGCCACTTACCTGTTAAACATGTTGCTGAATGAGATTCATTAACAGTATTTCTATTCAGAGGTCAGATCACCTTATGTGGATCTCAGCTGATAGAATTGGTACAACCTTATTATTTAGTTGTCAGATTTAACTATCGGATTGAATCTCTAAAGACTTATAATCCACTATCTGCTTTTATCTTATATTTACCTGTTTCAACTACTTTGAGGTAGTGTGATGTTTTAAATTAGTTTAAACTTGTTTAAAACTCAATTGCTAATTTTAATATACATAGACAAATGATCTAGAAATCACAATGTTAATCTCAGTCTCTGCATTTAAGTTGAGCTTTTAGGAGAAATAGGATTTTTTATAAGTAGATTGGCTTTTCTGTGAGCATATCAGTGTGAAATGTATACTGAAAGAAATCTTAGGTTTGAGAAGAAATTGCCATGTGATAATTATCTTCCTGAAGCTTACTGTACACCTGGAGACAGAACAAAACTTTGACCTAGATAATATAATTCCAACATATGAAGACAGAAAAAAAAAAAAAAAAACAAAACCAAAGCAAAACAAAAAAAAAAAACAAAAAAAACCAAACAAAAAAAAAACAAAAAAAAAAAAACAAACAAACAACAAAAAAAAAACGAAAAAACCCTCCTGTTAAAATAATGCTGTTAAGATGGCAGAAACATACTCCCGAAAATCCAAACACTTTAAAATTCAGGTTTCTTGTGCAATTTAAGTTTGAGTCTTTTGTTCATATAAACCGTGATATTGTCTTTTTGTTACATGGTTATGAGTGTTTTCACTTAAGACTCTTATTTCATTGAGCACTGAAGACCGGCCTTTGTGTATTCCAGTGTGAGTCAAAGTTCTTGGATCAGACTTGTGGCTGTGGGATGTTTTTGCTTCCTTTGCAAAGGAAGCAAATGCAAAGCTTACTGCAAAGAAATGCAGGAAGAAAAGGGAAAGTGAAGCCATTTGATCCTTGATTTATCTTGCTGTAGTTGAATGTAGCCCTGAAGAACTGCTTCTCATGTTCATTGTTTCCATACTAAGTTTAAGGCTCTGGAATCCATCTTAAATTTTCTGTTTTAATAATAAAATTTTAATATAACTTTCTGTATGTTTTATTGAAAATTTAAAAAAGAAAAAAGTAAACTGAAATATTTCTATCCACAAGGTTCATCTCCAGCTTTGCAAACAGCGGCTTCAGTAACAGATCTTTTCATGTGAGAAAATAACACAAAGGATCATTTGTGGCTGTAGATTGTAGGATACTCTATATAGTCTTCTATAGTCTTCTGTTAGTAAGGGTCTGGATAGTCTGTAGCCCACATGTGCTCCCAGCAGCCAAGGAATGGTGAAACTCAACTATATTGGATTCCATTGTCTTGGAAACAAGTATTTACAAAGACTGATTTTGTCACTTGTCCCTCTGTTATTCCATGCCCAAGGGACAGTGTGTGTGCAGTCCAGTTAGGTATGTTGTGATAAGAAGATGCACATTGCTATCTCATCAGATGTCAGTTTTGTGCATGCTCAACAAGGACATCATCTGCAGAAATTTTACCTGACCGGGACAACAGCCATGTGCAAAGCACAGGTTCTGAAAAGTTCAGTGATATTTCTTTAAGGCTACAAAAGGCCCTATTTGATTTAAAGTCATTCTCTTCATAGGTTAAACTTCTATCCCTAAAGAGATACTTTCTTAGAACATTTCAAAGTCAAGATATATTGATTTTTTTATCATTGTCCCAAATACTTTTCTCTGACCTTGTTCTAGGAAATAGCTGCACCATTTTAACTTCATTTTTCTATCAGTAGTTCCAGGCAAGTAGAAGGATGGTTATCATGGGAATTTTCTGGCAGCCTGGTGACATGCAGTAATTGTGACCAGTGCTGCCTACAATATGAGGATACTGCTCCCAAACCAGTATGAAGCAGCTCCATGGATGACAACTCATCCAGGCTGATGTCCCACCCAGGAATGCTCTCCTGTTTGCTTGCAACACTGCCAGGAGAACCACCTAGATCTGGGTGCACATTTTAATTATCACAGTTGCTACAGAATTGTGAGCTTTAAAATACAGTTGCCATCTGTTTGAGGGTGAGTGTGGCCCTGGTAGGATGGACTTGTCTCTTTGTATGACAAGTTTCCTGGACAAAGTTTCTCTTAGCCATTGCTTGATCAGAGAGTGATGCCACAGGAACTGGTTAGATCTATTCAGATCTACCTGACCCAGCTGTAAGCAGAAGGAACCATCCCTGTTTTAATTCCTGTAAGACTTACCCTGCCTCCACTCCAGAATATCATTATCTGAAACTCCCATTTTATTACTGATTATTTTCTGCATTGCTGTTTCTTTTTCCTACGCTGATCATTTTCTTTGCAAGACCGATTATTTCTTCCGTCTCTCTAGATCCTAAATTGAAGTGAGTCACACTTCAGGCCTTAAGTATATTTGAGAAAATCCTCCTGAATTTAGTTTAAAGATACAAACCAGGTAGATTTCTGTTTCTAAAAAATTGTGTTGTGGAGATGTTAGCATCAGATACCATGGCAAGATTATAGTTATTTATTTATTTTTCTGTGTTATGTCATCAAAGAAGTGTAAAACTACTGAGTTAAGAATATTTAAATGAGGTTGTATTCCAGCATGACTTTGCATTAAAAAAAATGACAGCAAAAACTAGAGTGGTGTTTCTAGCTGAGGTTATTTTGGATTTTAAAAATAATGGTGCTATGTTGTAACTTTAGTATTTTCTATAGTAAGACAGTACAGACTCGGTCACTACCTTACTAGGATTTTTTTCATTTCTATTTGGTTTTTCATTCGGTTTAGAGGAGTTCTCTGCTAACTTGGTATTTCTGTAAGAAACAGGAACAAATTATGTCAGTGTTAAAAAGATAACACTGTTAAAAGATCCATTGAATTATGAAATCAGGCCTCATATGTCTAAAGTTCAAGAGTGAGACCTGCAAAGCATCGCATGCGTTTAGATCCACAAAATGGGATGGGTATATATTTTGGTGCCTGCTCTGTTCAGACTCCAGTCTGGCTGCTCATCAGTCAGCTCCGCTCCTGGAGCTGTGTAGCTGCATTCCCAGGGCAGTGAGCCCAGCTTAATACACCATAACTTTGGTTTAAAATTTTTTATAATTTTCTCTGTATTTTACATGCTGCACTAACAATTCAAGTGCCTGTACAGTTTCAGAAGCCCTTCAAGAGATTCATTTATTGTAATACCGCTGTCATAGTTTTGCTGGTCACCTGCCATTCTCCAAAATCTCCACTGTCTTTTGACTGTTGCTTCGTTATGTCAGCCTGATACTGAAAAGAAGTGAAATACCATATCTATACTATACTTTCAAAGCACCCATGAAAGACTGCTAGTTTTAAGCATTCTGTGATACTGTGTGCTGATGCCTGTGCATCACAAATAAAACACTTTAGTAGTTAAGGATTCTGGATGAACTAAAAAATTTGCCACAAAGGCATTGCTGTCTGTTGCATCATTCAGTGTTTTCAGATACTGATGTACAAGAGCTTATTAAACATGCTGGATGCCCTTGTTCAAATTTACAATTTTTATATCCAGCACACACATTTATATCCAGCACACACATTTCCACCAAGAATTCTAGTGTAGCTGCAGTAAATATGTAATCGTATCAATAAAATATTTATATGCAAGTCAATATTTCACTGTAAATGATAAAAAGTTAATCATATCATATTTTACAGGGATTTTAGAATGTAACATAATTGCCATAATAGGGTGGGGAAAGGATGAAGAGAGAAAGTCAAATGTGAACAAGTGTAAAGGTTGGTTGAAACTTTTGCACAGTAATGATTCTATGTACCATGTTCTGCTTGAAATTAGAATGAGAAATACAGATCAGAATTTGTCTTTTTGAAGTGTCTTTTCATAAACGTTGAAGGTTTTCAGCTATTTTAATGACAGAATCAGCAGAATATGTCTTGCTATTTGGAAGGTCTGTTATAAAAAATAATCACTGTGGTCACTTCTGCTTTCGTCATTTGCTTTTAGTTTTTGTTCAGACAAGCAGATTCCAGTGTAATAATTTTAGACAATATATAGTAACTAGGGCTGAGAAAATATTAACATAGAGTCAGCAGATGTCTAATGATACTAGCGAAAATTTTGAACACATAACTTAGAAGTTATATTTATATGCTTGCACAATGGTTATAAGCAGTTTAGAATTTTTCATTAAATTAAGTATGCGAGAAAATACTTTTTAAAATATTGTGGTTCAGCATTTAGAAACTCACACTTTCTATGAAAATGTTTGTTTCCAACATTGTATTTCAGAGGTAAATTTTGAAATTTCGACATAGCATAGAAATTTACCCATTTTGCAAAATTTTATACAGCATATAATTTCTGTTCTGTGATTGGAAAGAACAGCTTTCAAGAACGGTGAAACAAATCACTGAATTGTCATAATTACATTTCACCATATATTTTAACTCAGCATTATCATTCATATGGATGTTCCTGACAACTGACTGCTATACGGGGAAAAGCAAAGAAAAAGCTGATGTGACCATACAAATGACACATATTTATGTATCTGCTTGTTCTAATAAAACCTTAGTGTTGTACTGTAAGACACTAAACATAAAAAAAACGTTTTGTTAATCATGCCCATCATAATCATCAAAGTCTTGGTGTAGGCAGAGGTTTACCTATTACAGGTTTAAACACTAGGCCCTGGTATATCATTGTTTTCTTAATCCCTCCTGTGCTATTTTGTACACAGTCAGTCAGTAAAAATGCAGCATATGTGTAAATTTTTAGCCTAGTGAGGACGCTTCTCTTAGAGAAAAATGTGTAAACTCCAGGTTCTGCCCTGTTAAATAAATATTCATAAGAATTGAAAGAGCAAAAGCAAATTAAAATCTTTGCTTTTCAACAGAGAACACTGGTAAGGCTATACCTCTGGAAAGGGGGAAATTTGCCACAAATCTCCTCTTAACACAAAGGCCACATCCTGATGGGGAGTATTTGCACTCTGCATTTAAATTAAACAAATATTACCCTTTATGAATCTCATCCAGAAAACATATCAGCAGCCAAAACTATCCTGAATCTCATTCCCAATTTCTGAATAGTTATGGATTGACAAATTTATTATCTTTAGGCAAATTTACTTTTCATCCAACTCTATTCAGAACAAATATTGTCAAGCTTAAATCCTCTCTTTTTCATATTTTGGTCCCTGGTTATGTATTTTGTGTTCTTATAGCATCATTCCAACTTCCAGTGACAAAATTAGTTCTCTGATAAGTTCTCAATTTACAATACTGATGTCCACATTATTACTTGTAATTAGCATTATCTGATCCATAATCCACATTTGGCTGAAACTCGACGTTCTCAAGAGCTAATCCCAAAGCATCTTGCTAAATTAAAAACCTGGGAAATAGAATGAATAGGAAAAATTGTAATTACAACTACTGGATCTGAAACCCTGCCCAGAATCTTTTGCAAAATTCTATTTTATAAAGCTGTCTTCTGAGATTGAGGGTGGCTCTTTAAATCATGCTGAGAGACAGTGTAGTCTAGTAGTTCACAGAGAGTCAGCAGTCCTGGACTCTGTCCCATGCATTGCCAGTGATTTAATGCGTGACTATGAGAAATCCCATCTTTTTGCGCTTCAGTATCCCCATCTGCAAAACTAAGTGTAATAATATTTCCCTGCTTTATTTGAGATTTAAAAACATTGGTGTATTCTGAAGAAAAGACATTATAAAGCTGCTGCTTTTCCCATTAAATAAAACAAGAAAATTTTCCATTTTTTCAGTTGAGCATGGCTTCCCCCCTATATGAGCAAAACTTGTTAATAAGGGAATATTTAAACAGAATTTTAATGGGAGCAAAAGACATGACTGCCGTTTGTGCCTTTGAAAGGATCTCTATTTTTCATTCCACCAGTTCTTATGATAATCATTGCTTTTGTAGGTAAATCATCTATGCTTTTAGAAAACTAAGTATCCAATGCATACAATTTTGCCAGCTCTAAATGTCATGAGTTCATTTCTGATGAATTTCAGTGCAAGCAAATCTCCTTTCCATTGACTTTAATGTGATTTGGCCCAGGTCCAAGGGATTCAGTACAAGCTGTAGCTACCAATCTCAAAGCAACTTTAATGATGCCGCCAGTAATAACAGCTCTGCATTCAAAACCAGGTGCAGCTATTTCTTAAATTTAATCAGTTAATCTGTTGGTTTTAATATCATAAATCAAAAGCGCAGTTTAGGCTACTTTATCTTTATACTTCTTAACATTACGTTACTGTATTTTGTAGATATTTTTGAGTAATCTGGAAATGCGTATCAGTAGCCACGTGGAAAAGGAAAGCTGAGCACAGTAACCAGATTTAGCACTTCATATGGAAAATATTCTGCAAAGCTGTTGGAGAAATCAGTTATTCAACTACATATTTGAAAAACGAGTTTTGCTTTGAGCAAGTAATTTAAAGAACAAACATAAAATACCTCCATAGTGAGGATGATGCTGTAGAGAACTATGATTTACCTGAAGTCAGCACATAAACTCTTGAATGTAAGGATCCTTGCAATTCAATAACTGCTGAGTTGTAACTAGAGGCAAATTCAGCCTTAATTGAATAGAAACATATCTGCATGTCCTGGAAATCTCAGAAAAGTAAAAATGTTCAACAGTATGGCTCAGGAGCTAAAATGCCATCCATCCCATTTTTTATCATTTTCTCCATCTGCTTCCATTCCAACCTGCTGATAAGAACAGAGAATTGTTTTCTAGTTTGCTGTTTATGGTAGCTAAAGCTCTTTTCATTATATACAGACAGATAGAAACTTTTATGACATCCTTCCTGTGTTTCTTTACTCTGTTTGCTTAGAAGTTTTCTAGAATAAATAATTTTCAATTACTGTGGGTTTTTAGCAAACAGTATGTTTTGCCATTACTTGAGCTGTTGCTACTATAGCTTTATGATAATTAATTTGTACTGTTGCAGAGCGTAAAAGATGGCCTTTTTTTGTATTTACCAAACACATAAGTTTTAGCTGGTCTCTGCCCAGAAGAACCATCTAAGAAATCTCTTGACAACTCCAGTGCAGTGAAAAGAATAAAATCAGCTTTCAAAACATGTTGAGGGGATGCCTGACTACCTCTTAAAGGTCTTTTTCTGCATCAGAAGTAGCAGGATAAATTTAGCTTGCGTGCAACTTTGTGCTGCCAAGCCTACAGCTAGCCTGTTTCTGAGACCTAAGTTATTTCATTCACACCAATAGTGTAAATGTAAATAGTGTAAATGTGTTCTTGGGGCTTCTACACTACAGACTAGGGGCAATATTTAGTCCCTTTTGTTCTGCATGTACCCTCAGTTTATGATGAGAGGGCTTGGGAGGACCCAAGAAGAGAATTTAGATGGGAGAATTTAAACTGGATGTTTTGCTCATCTTAATTTTACATTTTTACACTTAATTTTACATTTTACTCTTAATTTGTTCTTTTGCATTCTGATCTTTTCTTAAACATCAGAACAGCTGTGTTTAATGAGCTGGAACTGAAATAGGTCAATAAAATGTTACCTGCATGATTAGAGAGAACCTACTGGGTATGTGAGTGTGATTAAGAGTACTATAGCTTAGATTTGAATGAGATGGCATGTACAAGTAAGGATTAAGGGAATATTTTTGTGAAATAGAAAAGCAAACTTCTCTTTAATCTGCAACAAACTTCTGTGAAAGGTATTTAGATTTAAAAGATCTACGCAGTAAAAGCAGGCAGTCAACAACACACGAGTGTTTTCAGAACATATGTGCCTCCTGCATAGAAACACATCTTGGAACCAGAATCAAAGGCTGAAGCTGAAATGGACAAAAGGAGAAATAAATATGGAGGCTAAATTTATTTCACCTGTTGTATTTTTTTTGTACATTTACATTGTCTTTTTTGTGCCTGTTTCTGTACAGTTCTTTAAGCATATTTTTCTACATGCTTTTGGCAAATAATCCAAGTATCTAAACTATGTAAGACCTTGTAGATGCAGTCAGTATCTTCTATCCTAACAAAATCACAGGATGGTTGAGGTTGGAAAGGACCTCTGAACTCCACCACCTCATGATCACTGCAGCCAACGCTGCCTTTGACCTTCACATCCCCAACACCACCAAGTCCTCCTTGTTGGCAGACCACCTCTCCTCTTTGGCTCCACTATCACTTGGGTGAGAAAGTTGTTGATGCACTCCAGGAACCTCTTCTGCATTGTCCCTCCAACAGATATTGTGGTGGTTGAAGTACCCCATAAGGACCAGGGCCTCCAAGTGTGAAGCTGCTCCTGTCTTTCTGTAGAAGGTCTCATCTACTTGTTCTTCCTGGTCAGTCAGCCTATAGCAGACACTGACTACAATGTCACCCTTACCTGTCTTCTCTTTAATCCTCACCTATAAGCTCTCAGTTGGCTTCTCATCCATCCCCAGGCAGAACTCTGTGCATTCAAGCTGTTCTCTCACATGAAGGGCAACTCTACCTGCTTGTCTTCCCAGCCTGTCCTTCCTAAAGAGTCTGTAAAGAGCCCCACTTCCCTGACTAGAAAATTGGTTGTTGTTAGTCCAGTCAGGTTCTGCACACCACACACTAGATCAGTTCACAGACCTTTGGAATGCTCTAACATCATTACTTTGGTGGAAGAATGCCATATAAATGACTAATACCTTTTTTGTCTTATGTCTCTTTCAAAAAAAGTAGTGAGAATCACACCTTGCTGGTCTGAGAAGCCCACCTACACCATTATCAAGAACCAGCAGTCCTGAGAAAAGCATCTTTTTGACAAATATTGTGGAAATCACAACACTACTTAAGGTTTCTGATTCATTTCCAATGCAACCTTAGGGTGAATCAGACCAAATTAATAGAGATAGCATGTAAAGAATTTTTATTTAAAAAGAAGGAACACATTTGTGGGAGGATGTATGAGAATGGAACTTGGTATCTGGAAAAAGTGTCTTAAGAGTGACTGGTTGGAAACTGCAGAGAGAAAAAAGTGGGTGAGGGGGAGTAATAAAATAAGTAAACTAACTCATCTGTAGAGAAACTGGAATTCCTGGAGACAAGTTCTCCACATTCCTAAATTCCATAACCGTTCACATTACCAACGATCCTTAGAATCATAGAACTATAGAATGGTTCAGGTTGGAAAGAGCCTTTAAAGATCAGCTAGTCCAATCCTCCTGCCTTGGGCAGGGACATCTTTCACTAGACCAGGTTGCTCAAAGCCCTCATTCTTCATTTCTGCTGAAGACTGCAATTCCATTTGAGTTAGTAATGTAATTATTAGCATATAGATAATTATTCCTTCTTCTTCTGAAGATAAAAGAGAAACTGAAGAATTCAGTAGATCTATATACCTTGGAAGCACAACCTTGAATAAAGGGACTTTTCATCCTTTTCATATTTCTAGCTCACTTTTAGCATTCCACTCGCGTGTGTACGTGAAGTGCTCAGTATTCAGCTGAAGGTTAACTTAGTAAAAGATACTCTTATTCCAGAATAATACCCATGCATAGCAAGAACTATAGAAAAGTAGAGCACAGCCTACCTTAATCCCAGATTTCTTTCAAGTGGAAATAAATTCTTATGGGAAAAAGAAATGAGGTTGAAATGAGAAAATCTGGACTTTTATTAAAACACTAAATTAGACAAGTCGCGTGTTTCATATTGACAAAAAAGGGAATTTTGACAGACCAGCATATATAACTACAGTTTGAGGCTCTGAGGACCACTAATGTGTGGGCTGGAATTTTTTGATATATCAGACATAAGAAGCTTACATATTCTTGAGCTATTCAGACTATAGCTTCTGAAAGATTTAATTTTAAGAAAAAATAAACTTGGAGCTACTGGTCAAAGGTAACATAAAGATATCTAACGTTAGTTAAAGGAACTGATGAGAGAATCTGTAACAAGAATAATGGGAAGAAAAAATGATAAAAGAGGAGGAACCTTGAAGAAAAAAAGGGGAAAAAGATATATTTCATATTTTTAATTTAAAACTATTACCTTGCCCATCTTTTAATTTTTTAGTAGATATTTCTTAGGGAACATTTATCTTTGCAGACTTTTTATATGATAGTGATGGGGTGTTAATGTACTATAATTTGCTTCTGTACTGGAACATATGGCAACACTGTCTGATTTTGTTATTTTCATAATTTTCATCTTGCATCAACTGCATACAAATGGAGTTACAAGGTATTTTCTTTGGAAAATGTGAAAAAAAATCTGTACATGTTATTAGTCTGCTCTATGTTTCAGAATGGACAGCAGAAAGGAGACTATCCTAGTTGAAAATTACACTTTGTTGTTTTCAAAGTCTGCTTATGCACATTTTTTTAATTTCTGTTGTTCATTTTATAAGCTTATATATCTCTTTGAAGGGGAACGTGAACTTCTTCTAGAAGTAGAACCTTCAGCAGAGATTCCCATTTTCTGCCCTCTAGGTAACTCAAAGGTTATTGTAAATATCCATTAAGATTAAAAAAAAAAAAAAAAAAAAAAAGTGATACCAAGGCAAAAACTGATCTAGAGAAAATATTAAGGGCCTTTGTTTGCTATCCTTAATAGATCAAGGTCTTTTTTGGGGGGAGAAGGGAGAAGGTTATACATTTCATTCTACTCTCTTTTCTTTCTTCCAAACGTTTTCTTCTACTTAATAGGATTTGCATTAGACATGAATCTAAATCAAAGACTGCAGACATAGACTTTTAGATAGATTAAAATTTGAATTTTGTATTCATATTTGGCATCTCAAGACTATTCATGTTGTAGTAATTGAATGAATTCTCCCTTTCCTTAATCCAATATTTTATTCTCACAAGATCAAGTGCTGATGTCCTTGATTTTGTTTTTATTATGTTTTTCCTTTTAGTATCACAGTCTTTAATTGTCCTTAATAACAGAAATGTTTATCAATTTATAAAAAAATTAAAATAAAAGTGTACAAGCCTACTTTTGAGCAATAGTTTCTCTTAAGGATTTATCTCCTTCTTACCATTAGGTTAGCTAATATAAGACAGAAAAACCCCTCTGTCAAGAGTCCTTGTTTTCTAAGATAAGACAGTGGATAATGGACCATGAGTTAAACTCTGCTGCCTCCCCTGAAGTAGTGAAACTGGTGCAGGTCCTTTGGGAGAGAAGCAAGCTGTGCTGCGGCGCAGAGGCTGCCCTGTTGCCTGTGCAGAGCTGAATTCCCCCAGGGCTGGGAAGAATGCGGCTGCAAAGATCACACAGGGCCAGAAAGCTCGTGCAAGTGGGAGATGTAAATTCCTGTGGCCATGCACAGAGGTGTTCCTGCTGTGATGACTTCCACATGATGTGTGTCTGTATTTCCTCAATCCTCCTGCCCTGCTAAATATTCCTTCTCTTTCATTCCTGTAGAATTACCCAGATTATTTCAGGTTTGCATAGTGACATGAAAGAAAGGCTTTGGTTTATTAGTGCAACCTTGATTTGCGGAAAACCTAACAATATCCGTACCAAAGTTGTATGTTCTGCATCACAATTTGAGCCCTTTGTTGAGAGCTTCTCCTCATGGGGGACAAGTGTGATCGCACAGAATAGAACAGTCATCAATATAGACACAGCAAAATTTCCAATCTTTTAAAGATTTTTTAAATGTTTTTCTGTTGGAACAAAAATAAATAATCCTCTTTCTATTAACGGCTAGAAGAAAGATCCTGAAAAGAGATACCAATCTTTTAAAGATTTTTTAAATGTTTTTCTTTCTATTAATGGCTAGAAGAAAGATCCTGAAAAGAGATAGCAAAACTTTCATAAGAGTCATAGTTAAAAAAGAACAGAGCAGAAACATGAGCAGAGCTGAATATAAGTCCTATCACTCAAGGATAGTTGGAGCTGTGAAATGGTGTTAATTGTTTTCTAGTCACAGTGAATTACTTTTGCTACAGCAAAGAAGGTGCTGTTGCCTGTCATTTTTAGATCAAAACAGCCTCCAGACTCCAGGTTTTGTTATATGAACAGACAGGATTGAGAATTAAGAATTTGTCAGGATTGCTGGGACTTTGATACTAGTACAATATTCTTCACTACTTTCATTGTCTATTTCAATATATTTTTCACTCGCTGTCGTAACCAAGTGTGGATGGTGATGCTGGTGATTGATTGTTATGAATAGCTGGTGTCTCGGTTCACTTTATTAAATTATTTCAGAACCTTGGTAACATCTGAATGGCTGAAGTCTGACCTGCAAATCGAACAGTGGGCAGAGTTCAGCTCAGAGATACTATCTGACACCAATTGCTTTTAACAACCCTGTTTTGAAGGGACATGGGGATGACCTTGATAGTTGTACAACTGCAGTTGTTCATAAGGTCCCCATTTTTTGAGGTAAGCAGATATTGTTATATTTATCGTAAGAGTGCAGGATAATGGAAATCTGAGCAAATAATGCATTAAGCGTTGTGAACTTCAGACTCTTTAGGACAATATCAAATTGACAGACCTGATACAGCGCATACTTATCCTGTTTACAGTTGTGTCCTAAAACAACTGAGTGGCATTAATTGCCTTTATTAAAGGAAAACAAGGAAATGCAAATATTCTCAGGAGAACCTTAGACTGACAGCTAAATGAAAATCAGTTTTAATTTTATAAAATCTTTGTCATGCTAATCATTCACTAGTGAGTTACATATTCATATCACAGGTTTTGTGTGTTCTAAAGGAGCAGACAGTGCATGGTCTTAGAGCCATATTATACAATCCCCATTCTCTTTTAGACTTGTTGCAGGTATCTAGTCTCAGCTTCTGCAAACTCAGAAGTTATAAACACAAAGATTCTCCCTTTTTTAGGCTGTATGTTACAAATTGAGCATTTGTTCCTATTTCAGCTTTCAGGAGATACCATTGTTTTCCATCACTTTTAAGAAACCAAAAGGTATCCTGTCCTGTTGATTACTGATTCAAACAATTTTTTTAAAAGAGGGGAAAGGAAGCTAAAACTGAAAAAAAAAGGGCAGAAAAAAAAAAAAGAAAGAAAAATTGAGGAAATAGAACTGAGAAGAGATTAACAAATAAAGGAGGAGAGAACTAAGATATGGAGGGAAATGAGCAATTTCAGGGCTGGTCCAAGCAAGATTTGCCCAGCCATTGTTGCAGTCATAGCAACGTGCCTTCCTCCCCTCACTGTCACACTTACACTTTCTCTCACTCATTTGCATCCATCTTTTGTACTCTCCTGGTCCCTTTGCCCTTTCTCATCATCTACTAATTTTAAAATGATAGAAGGAAAAAGAAGAGATTACGGAGAAGAAAGAGACAGTTGCAAAGCATCACCATCTCCACTTCTTCCACTTAAATTCCTTTACTGTTGAACAGCGTGGATTTTCCTGCAGCACCAGCTGCATTGTGTAATTAGGAGTGCAACTGCAAAGTGGAAAGCTAATACATTTTTATCATTTCACTGTGTACTGAAAGGCTGGCAGAGGCTGCTTCTGCCACAGGTGCTGCAAATGCTCGGAGCCAACCATTTTACAAACATGGCAGTTACACAACTGACTTTGTCAGTGGAGCAGAGAAAAATATGCACCTAAAATGCATGTAGCGTTCAATTCTCTGCATTTGCAAGACTTTTTATAAAAGATTGGAGACTTTTTTTTTTTCCCATGATACAAAAATAATCTTTCTCTGTGAGAACAGACCAGTGAACCAGATGTGAACTAAGCCCGTGAAATGCAAGCACCTAATTACATATCAAAGAAGAAAATAGACGCTAGTTTAAATCCACAAATCCTGACTGCATCTTAGCACAAAAGGCAAACTTAGGAATTGAGCACACATATTCTGTAGGCATATTACACTTTCCTCAAAATAGTTAAAGTTCACCAAGGAAAACCATAACTAGCTTGATTAGTGCACACAGTGAATATGCCATAAATTACAAACAAAATGGATTTAGCCCGTTCTGCTGCATCTGAAAGTTGTGGATGATAATCCAAATTTTACATTTCACAGCAGTGCATAGCAAGCATCACAGTTACAATGTCAGAAGTGCGTACTGAAAGAGACTTAAAATCAAGTCCCTTCCAGCTCTGCTTGACTTTAAGATAATAATTATAGTCTCTAAGCCTGTCCAGCAAAGAAGTCCCAATAAAATTCTCATCCTCTGAGTTCTGCTTGCAGATGGCCAGTAGAGTTTACTAAATTCTATGAAGACTGCAAATGAATGAAAAGAAATAACCAGCCACTAAAAGTTGTTCTGTGCTTATTTGCTCTTCCCTGGTTATATTCCAACTATACTTAAGTTACAGACAATGACAACAAAATCAGTCTTAAAAAACATGTTACCACAGCCTAATTTCTCCTACTTGCAATTTCTGCAATATATTTGTCTGATATTCTCAGACTCCTTGCTACTGATTTAGAGACAGCTTTGGTTGAACAGTAGCTTTTGTATTTTCTTTTAGGCCCTCTAACAAATATTTTTGAAGTGACTGAGGCTCTAGTTGATAAGGTCATGCTGCTGCCCTTCTTACTGAGCCTTCTGAACAGGGTGTGCTGAGATTGAGGTGACCCAGCCTAAGCACTCAGTCTGAATTGTTCTTATGGGCCAGAAAGAGAAATCCTCAAAAAAATTTCAATCAATTATCAGTAGATCAATCTGTAAAAGGCATGCCTTTGTATGCCTGTATCTGATTACTTCTACACTGGCTTACAGAGAAATTAGAAAAGTATAAAATAGACCCAGGCATAGCTGGGCTGAACTGAGATACTACAGGGAGAGACCTGTTCAATCTTTGTGTTCGGTGTCCCTGTAGGGTCTGTTCTGTACTGACTTTGTGGTAGACCATACATCTTTTGGTGTAAGTTATAGGGGAAGCAGTTTGGAGGATCTCTTTCTTTTTAAAACTTGTAGTGACCTTGATATTTAAGGAGCTGAAGAGACTGGAGAACAGTAAAGATCAAAAATTAAAAGACTAACAGAAGAAGAGGAGTTGAAATTAAAGATTTGTTTATTATGCCACTGAGTTGGTATAGCTTCAATTTGGAGACCTACCTTCAACCATTAAGTACAAAAGCAATTAAAAGTAATTAATTTAATTTAAATAATTCATTAATGTAATACCTGTGCAGGAATCAAAACTGTACCAGATAGTACAAAGCAAGGGCATACACTGAGAAAAAGGTTACGTTCTGTTGGAATAACTCAAGTAGATCAGTTGCTGATTCCAAAATTATGTGTAACAGTATCATGAAAGTCAGGTGCCTCCTTTCTCTGGGTTGATGATTATGATAAAGACAGACATAAGACTGAGTAACCTGGAAGTCCCCCGACTCATGCAAATAAACTATTGCAGCACATGATTGAAAAAAGTGAGCAGGAACTCTCTTCTTCCATTAATTGTTGTAGATATGCTTTTTCTGAGGTAGCCACAGCAGTCTTTTGGTTGACTTTATAATCTTATTCCCCTCAGAAGTTCTGGGAATAGGAAAGATTCAGGTTTAGATCCAGCAGCAGAGGTGCTCCTGCCCAGCAGAATTTGGGAGGGCTGCATCACCAGTGGGGGCTGGAAGGAAGGAGTCTCAAGAAGGAGGCAAGGGAGGAACAAATTCTTGTGCTAAAAAGCTACTAGGTTTAGAAGGAATTAGGAGTAGACAGAAGCTTATCTTTGAAGGAGATTTGGGTTTTCTTGGGAGAGGTAAGCAACTCTTTTATTTGGGAAAGGAACTTGAAGGGTTTTGGAGATGCGTAATGATAAACAAGGCACACAAAGAACTACAGCCTGCTCTTTGCTTTTCTCCATCCCATTTCCATTCTATCTCTCTAACACATTACCCTCTTAGTACTCTCTCTAGTGTTTGGGTTACTACTCTATTCAGCCTTAGGAAGGTTTTACAGTGAGAAGAAAGAGAGGAAGGGAAAAGGGAGCAGATAATGTGTGTGTTACCACTTTTCATGACATTGCAGAGCATAAAAATAAAAAATAATTACTATGAACATGGAAGTACTACTTTGCCTTCCTTTTTTTGCCTTCTTCCTATAATATGTTAGTTACATGCTAACATTACTGAACATTAAAACATGAAGAAAACATGGGTGGTTCTTAACTGTCTTATTATCATCCTGTACAGTTAAAACTCCTGAAGAAAAAGTGAATTAGAAACCTGATTATTTTGTCATTGTCACAAATCAATGTATTAATTGGACACTACATTTGCAAAGTGCCACTATGAATGCAGGCAAAATGTGTCTGGTAGATTAACAAAGGACCACACACCTGTTTCTCATGCACAGTTCCTTTCTGATGCTGTCACAGAACCATACTGAGAGAGAGATTTGGCAGATGGCATTACAATTCAAATAAAGAAAAATAAGCTCTGAATTCATATATATTTCCTTGTCATTCAAATGCCAAGGGATTTTTTAACATAATGTTTCAAGTATGGAGTGACTCAGTTTGAGTGTCCTCATAAATATAACTAATACATAATAATGAATAAGTTATGACAAGAAGTTTCAGAAAGCAGTTGAATGCAACTAAAGCAAATTTTAATCTATTGCCCAACAAAACAAAAACTAATAAAATAAGGGAATTTTAAAGTTCTCACCCTAGACAAGTCAAGGAAGCCACTGAGGAGACAAAACCAGATTCTAATCTAATTTCACTAGTATAAATCAAGAATTGCTGCCTCAGCAGCTGCAGTGTTAACCTGAATTTTCTATGGTGCAATATAATCTCCCTTATCAATTGTATTGATTTATCTATTTCATCAAATACTATTTAAACAACTACAGTGTCTGCATTATATATATCCAGCTACTGTTCAGAACTGTGAAAACATATTATTAAAAAGCATGGTAGTCATAGAAACAGATCATGTAGGAAGTACCTTTAGGAGGATTCTTCTACCTGATTGCATACAACTTCATTGGCCGCTTGGAAATAAAATATAGAAATTTAAGATGTCTTGTACTTCATCAGAGCACTAGTTTATTTAATCTGCTCTGAGACTTCCATCCAAGGCCAGTATCTGATGCTTCTGAGGCAGTTACAGCTCATCACAAATAAGTAATGTATCTATGCAATTTTATAGTCTGGACAGGGTAGTTTTTTATTTGTGGATCACCCACAGATAATCAGTTCATTGTAAGCATATAAAGTAGTTCTTGGCTGAGTTGGTTTTGGTTTGTTTTTTTTCATTACCACTATAGATGCTACATTTTGCCATCTCTTTTTATAATATGTCGATTCATTTGCCTCACTGACCTGTCACATAAAATCGAGTAACTGCCATTCAGTGTAGTAACAAGGCAGAAAAAAAAAAAAAAAAACAGAGAGCATTATTCTGTGTGCTTTATTTTGAAACATTGACTTGAAACTATCAATGCCCAGTGAGACAAATGAAGTCATGAAATAAATGTTTTCTAATGTTAATTGAAATTTTAATTAAACTTTAGTGTTGTTATTTTAAAAATCAGTCAGAAACAAGGTAAAATAACCTATCTGACCAGGAAAGACAGTTAGGGGAGTTGAAGAAAAAGGATTGCTCTCTGTGTGGAGGAAGAGCATGGATGTACAGAGCTCTCCTGTGGGATGGATGGATGGATGGCTGGTGGAGAGTCTGTATGTCAAGGTCAGAGGAGAGACCAGTAGGGGAGACTTGGTGGTGGGTTGTTGTTACAGACCCCCTGATCAGGGTAAGGAAGTGGATGGAGCCTCCTTTAAACAACTCCAAAAAGTCTCTAATCACAGATCCTGGTTTTCATGGGGGACTTCAACCTCCCTGACATCTTCTAGATGGTCAGCAAGGCAGGAGACAAGCAGGCAACAAGACTCCTGGTGGGTTTTAGGGTTAACTTTTTGATATAAGTACCAGATGGACCTGCCATGAAGAGTGATGCACAGCTGGACCTGCTATGAGCTAACAGCAAGAACTAGTGGGAGATGTGATAATCAATGGCAACTTTGGCTATAGCAACCATGAAACAGTGAAGTTGAAGATGCTGTGGCAGAGGAGCTCAGGACACTGGCAGATGACAGACCCTGACAATGTCCCTGACAAAATCATGAAGGGAGTCCTCTGAGAACACATTTCTGGGCACCCAAAGGAGAGGGTGGTAACTGGGAGCAGCCAGTGTGGATTTACCCAGTACAAATCATGCCTGACCAACCTGGTTGCTATGCTAATAGGACTGGATTTGTGGATGAAGCAAAAGTAGTGGGTGTAATTTCCCTTTACCTTTGCAAGGTTTTTTGCACTGCCTCCCACAATATTTGTGTATCACACTTAGGGAATTAAAAATCTGAATGGATGGAGAACCCCACGGGTAAATAACTGGTTGGATGGTGGGGCTCATAGGGCAGTGGTTAATAGGACATACTATACCTGAATGCCTATGCAAGACGAGTATTGCAGGGGTTTATGGCAGAGTTGGTCCTGTTCTGACATCCTTTTGACATCCTTATGTACACTTCGAAGGTGGCAACAAAGTGAACTTTGCAGTGAACAAATGCAAAGTCCTGTCCCTGGGCAGGAAAAAATCTTGCAACAGTACAAGTCGGGAACTGACTCATTAGACTACGTCTGTAATACTGCATCCAGTTTTGGCACCCTCCTTACAAGATAAACTGAATTGATACACAGGATCAGCAGGAGGCCACCAAGATGGCCAGGGGCAGGAACACTTGCCCTGTGAGGAAAGGCTGAGGTTAATCCTGTTCCCCCTTTAGTAAAGTTTGGAACTGAAAAATAGCATTAAAATGTGTCATTTGAGTTTGTTACAGAATAATAAGATATTTTTCTTTGTTGTACCCATGGTTAAGATGCGAAGACTAGCTGAACTGAATTGAAGCCTATATATGAATTTGAGATACTAGTCACAGAATACCTGTCTGCCTCCCATGAGGTCCATCCTGCATTAGTAGTACCTATTTACTTTATGGGACTTTTTCGGTCAGTAGCCAAACTGCAGGTTTTAGGTTATATAACAAAAGTAAAGTTGATAACTCAGTAAATTCACAGGGTATGTTGTTAAACATTTAACAGCAGAAGAAATAATACAAATTAATGAAGAAACTGAAAAGCAAATAGAAGAAGAAAAGCCTAACTTTGAGATCAGGCAGCTATTAGGTAGAAAACATTGGTTTGTAACAAGGCTGAATTGATACAGTCAGTAATGAGGTACAAGCACTGAAGGGCCTGAACATCCAAAAGATCAAAAAGAATGTTTCTTCTCAGTCTGTTTTCTTCAAAGTCTGAGGAATATAGCATAAAAAAGCTGTGTTAATAAAATCAGTTTCAAAGGCTCACTCTTCCACATTGGAGCTGTACGTGGCATGCGGCAAATCTGCTGAGCTTCAGGAATACAAATTGATAATGCAGCGTTCAGTTGATGTACTTGGGGCTCCTTTTCTGTTGGTAAAACACGTGTGCCTCTGACAGTCTCTTTGATGTGCATGTCTGAACTTGGAACCAGCTGGTAATGCCGTCGCAGCTCCTCGACACACGTGTGAGTAACAGCTGGGGCACGGGCTGAGCTTCTCCAGCAGGTTTGCATTCTGCTCTGAGATTCATCCTGAAGTGACTTTGCTCCTAGCAGTGCCCACGTTAGCTAGTTTAAATGTAGGAGCTGTGAGAACAAGGGTTTCAGTGACTCTGTTTAGTTGTACCCTTTGTTATATTAAAAATTAGATCATGTATAATTAGCACAGAATTGAGAAAATTATTCCAAACTGTTCCTGAAAGGTAAGGAATATAACTAATTATACCATGGAAACCTAATGCATTTATGTCCAGTCTCCTGGGCAAAGAACTTTCAGCCAAAAAATTAGATTTTTCAGTGTTTCCTAGTGATCTCTGTTTCCCCAGCAAAACATAAGTCACTTTAGTGGAAATTGTGAGACCAACAAGGAGCTGGTGTAAGCTTCTCTCTCCCCAAATGTTCTGTAATATAAACCAGGTACCCAGCACAAATAACACAGGAGTAAGGACAGAGAACAAGGCAGAAGGATAATATGAATTTGATTTTTAAAAAACAAAGTTTTAATAGTAAATGTTTTTCAGTTAGTATTTCTGCTTTCCTTAAATCTATTCTTTCTAAATACACCTAAAACAGGTTTTTGTAGTTTGTTTGTAGTCTTTAACAGAAACTCTAAGCTTTCTCTCAGAAACGTCCATAGAGAGTACTCAGACCAGCTTCACCTGTTACCTGGTGAACTACTGAAAATGTATTCTTTATTAAGGAAACCATCCCAGGCACTGCCTACAACAACCTAACTAAATTCTGAACAAATAAGGTATTTTTGCAGTTATTTTTAACTGCATTTTTTCATTTTTGTTTGAATCAATAGCTAACAAGCCCTTTATGAACTCTTTTTTGATAGTTAAAACTCAGTAATTCACTTGGTACTTTTTCACTGTATTAATGCAAATCTTGATTACACATTCCACCGTTCTGCATGTCAGAGGCATCAAGTACACCTAATGTGAAAAATATCCCAACTATTGGCAATATTTCACTTGGTAACAATACTGGGAGAAAATATTATTGAATTGATAGTAATATTTAGTAATCTACGTTCTGCACAATTAAAGATATTGCATGTCACAATAAGCTGCACAGAAGGAAGAAGATGCATTTATCAGATGTGAACATTACTTAGACATTTGTTTCCATTGTGCAAGAAGAAATTATGCATAATGTCATTTTATTCATGAGAATAAATTGCACATGAATGGTTTGTGATTACAGACAGAACTTATACAGGCATGACTTTGTGAAATTTGCTGCTATGAGAATGGCAGTTGGAGAACACAAATTTAATTGAAATTGAGCTTACATGGGTCTTTTCCAAATTAAATGATTCTATGGCTTGGCTTGGAGTTTGTACATTCCCAAAATTTTCCAGGTCTTCCATGATAGGAAGCGTGAATTTGTTTTTGCTATGGAGGTGGGGTCATTCATCCTGACTTTGTTGTTACTTTCACTGAAAAATTCAACTTCTGATTTTTTAATCTAATTTATTTTCTCCTGCAGCTTTTGATTTGATAGCAATTGCATTTTGTAGCTTAGACCATGACATTTGAAACACGGCTAGGTGGAGGAACATGTGGAGTCAGTAGAAAGGATTTCACCATACTTGGGGATTTTTTTGTTGTTTTTTGGAGCCCCCAGATGTTATGCAGATAAATGACCTAGCAGAAGGTATGTGGATAGTAGGTTAAATACTGACTTTCAGTGAGTAATGTTATCCTCTCTTTTCTTATGGCAACCTGTAACAGAAGGTTTCAGGAGCAGCAGTGCAACTACTTTATCTGTTTCAGGTATCAGCTGGGCAATGTGGACATATGCTAACGAGAACATTCAAACCGAACATCTCCAGCCCTCTGCTCCTGAGAGAGCAGCACAGCACACCATGAGCAACATCCACTCCTTGGTAACCTCTGTGCTGTGCCTTAGGGTATTGCAGGCAGTGTTTTCTGTCTGTCTAAGCTATGCAGTGAGGACCACTGGTTTAGATTTGCAGATAGATACTTACAAAGACTATATCTCTTAAAGCAACTGGAAGAGTGTGCAACTGCATTGGACTGTGGAGCTGCACGGTATTTTGTACTTCCTTAACCCAGGTCATTTGGTACCCTCTGTAGCAGGTAACTGACTTGAAAAGGCAAAACTGAATTTGAAAGAGGGAGAAAGAAAAGAAAAGAGAGAAATCAAAAGATAAAACAAACACAGGCTGTTGAGTGGAAAGATACAATATTTTTCTGAAGTCTCAGACATAGGTTAGAAAAGGATTCCTGACCTGTGCCTCGACGAGAACAAGGCAGGTGAACCAAACTCATGCTGACTTCCACAGCTTCCACATCCGTATTGACAGCACTTTCAGTAACAGCAGGCATTATATTTTCTTTTTCTCTCTCATACTATACAAATATTTTGATTGCAGCCTATTCAAGAAATACGCTCTCGTCTTTCCAGTAGGGTAGTGACACAATGCTGGCTGTTGTTCTGAAAGCTTGAGAGGTTTTTATGAGTCTCTTTAACACAGTTAGTACTCCATAAACTTCAGAAAAATTAATCTTTGGGCTTGGTAATGTACTTTTTCATCTTGGCACATTGAGGCACACACGCAAAATGTGCTCCTTTCTCCATCCCCAGAGAAGGTTAAGTGGCATCATCAAAAATAATTCTGAAACACAACAGCTTTCAGAAGGCAGAATAAGAGCATCTGGACTATTAGCATAAGCAGACTGTGATGAGAAGGCACTACCATTGATTATTAAAGTAACCTGCTTGAATTCACATTAGTCTTTCCTTTCTTTTTTTCCTTCTGTTTTTCTTTTTCTTTCTTTCTTTCTTTCTTTCTTTGAAAATATAAGGACCTTTGTTACCGTTAGGCATTTAACTTGTAGAAATGTAGCTCCTTCTGCATTTAAAAGCTTACCCAGATGCATACTGAGAAAAGAGTTTGAGTATCAGCTGTGCCTTTTTTTTTTTTTTTTTTTTTTTTTTAAGTGACTGCTGCAGTGTTAGCTGTATGCTGCTTCTCTGGTAAGGAATAAAGCATGAAATGTGAAAACTGGAGCATATATATGTACTATACAGATTATCTAGCACTTTTACATCCACTCATAGTATCAATGCCAAATGCTGCACAATTACTGATTTTTAAATGGTGATTTACAAATGTTTCTGGGCAGACCATCCACTGGATAATAGGAGATCTGTGGGAATGCAATGTCAGATATTGAACACTGAAAATAAAGGATAGAATTTTTTTTTCTTCTATATAAAGAAATCCTTCTGGAGTCAACAGAAATGAGAGATGTGAATGATAGAAGTGTTGAGCTCATGAAAATGAAGACTTCATATATAGCAAAGTAACCATGAAACCGCTGGTTCCAGAAATTATACATGAACTAGCATGCTAGTGCTACCAAATGAATGTCAGAGAATGCTATAATTTATAGCTCCCTTCCCAATTCAAATCATGGTGGCCAATAGTAAACTCCATTACAAGTATTCTATGACAATTGTCTTTTATAAATGTTTACTGTATAAATGCCTACTTTGGCAAATGCTTAGCTTCCTCTTTTATGAAACACTAGAGTATTTCTGTCCTGTAATCTTTCATTTCAATAGTGTAAAATTTAATAGATGCCACTATTTAATGTAATGAAAAATGATCACAGTGCTTCTGAAAGCAAATGTAGCAGAAGATTCTTCTAACAGAAGCTCTATAGTAAACTACACTCCACTAACCTTATCTGCAATACTTTTCAGGGGAGCAGGGGGCTTGGTGTTTGTGCTTTAGCAATTCCATTTTACTGGTCAACACAGAATTTTAATTAAACATAGCTTACGGGCTGCATCTTAAATGGAAAAAAGAAATTAGAGCTTAGCCTTACACGGAGTTTATATCTATTATGGTACATGAAGGTAATTTTTTATTTCCTTTCTTCTGAGCCCATGACTATTTTATGATGTTAGATAATCAGTGGTTCAATCCATGCATTTAAAAGTGAGTCCAATTCATTAATTTTTTACAGACTTTTACACTAGAAAATGGGATTTGGCATTTGCCTTCTTAATAGTTGTGCCAGTTCATAAATACAGTTATGCATCATTACTTTAAGAAAAAATAAGCCAATAGGTTAATAGTAAATCCTCAAATTATTTCAGGTTTTCAAAAATATGTAAAATAAAATATGTCCTCTGCATCTATACACTTTAAAGTGTGTATATTTACAGAAAGATACCTACTTTTAAATTTGGGCAAAACATTTACTTTCTTTTTTTAATTTTAGAATCGGAAAAAACTCCATCTTCTAATACATTTTTTTAAAGGGACCGTGCACACATTTGTGTGTGTGTGTGTGTGCATGCATGTTTATATGTACTTTTAAGTATGTAGAGATTTTACTGTTACCTGTCTCACTTTTTTCTAAGGTAGTGTAATTTTAGATGGCCAAATATGAAAGCAACATGAAGTTAATTAGGTTAAGAAAACCTTGCAAGGTTACATGAAAATAAAATGTACATGCTGTATTTAAACTAATGCTTTATTTTTATTCTGTGTCAGAGGGTTATGTAAAAGCATCTTTTTTTCATAGCATATTATTAAGAGGAGCCTTATTTATCATGCATGCATTGGGAATGAAATTTACTGTAGGGGCCATAGAGGATTTGTGCATCAGTTGCTTTCATTTTGAATATTTATGTATTACATCCCACAGTCATGTCTCAGTGTATACAGGACTTTGTGGGAACATTGTTGGCTCAATCTCCTATAGATTTTACTGAAGTTCTGGGCAGGTCTAAAAAGAGCAAGCCCAGGGCTTTCTAATGTGTGGTCACTTGACAATGAGCCAGTGATGTGCCCTTGCAACAAAGCCAGCCAACAGCCTCCTGGGCTGCAGAGCACTGCCACCAGATCAAGGGAGATGATCCTTCTGCTCTATGCAGATGGAGTTCTGGATCCAGTTCTGGGCTCCCCAGTACAAGAAAGACATGGACTTATAGGAGAACATCCAGTGAAGACTGAGTTCTGGATGCAGTCCTGTGCAACCTGTTCTAGATGTACCTGCTTGGGCAAGGGAGTTGGACTAGGCAATCTTCAGAGGTCCCTTCTAACCTCTACCATTCTGAGTCTGTGTGATTCTGTGAAGGGCCACTAAGATGATTAAGGGACTAGAACATCTCTCCCATAAGGAAAGGCTGAGAGAGCTGGGACTGTTTGGCCTGGAGAAGAGAAGGCTTAGGAGGATCTTACCAATCTAAATAAATACATGAAGGGAGGGTGCAAGGAAGTCAGAACCAGGCTTTTTTCAGTGGTTCCCAGTGACAGGACAGGAAGTAAAGGGTACAAACATAAATACAGGAAATTCTGATTAAACATAAGAAAAAAACACCTTCACTCTGTGGGTGATCAAACACTTGAAGAAGTTACCCAGAGAGGTTGTGGAGTTTCCATCCTTGGAGATATTCAGAAGCTGTCTGGAGTTGGTACTGAGCAACCTAGTCTAGGTGACCATGCTTTGAGCAGAGGGGTTGGGCTAGACAAGCTCCACAGGTCTCTTTCAACTTCAACCATTCTATCATTCTGTGACCTGCTTAAATACCTTATGCTGCATTTATTCCTGTGAAGTGACAATAACAAAATTGCCCTGACAAAATCAGTTCAGAGTGTGGACTTGTGAAGATTTCAAAGCTAAGAATATTGTAAGAATAATAGGAAATACTCAGTATCAACATTAAGAAAGTCCTTGAGCTTTTTGTGATGAAAAAAATAACTTGGAGTTCTTCATCTCCCAGTCTCTAGCAGAAGGTTGTATCCTTCATTGCAGTATTGGAATAGGCTGAGCAGGAACATCCTCTGAGGGCAATGTGTCATGAAGACCACAGCTGTCTAAGCAGGTTCACTCAAGAAAGGATCAGCTATTGCAGAAGCATTTAAATGAGAAGTAACAAGCAGAGATTAAGACATTTCTTAACATTGTTTTTTTAAATCTTTAATCTCCCTATTGCCAGTCAGGTTTTACTTTCCTACTTACCTTTTAAAGCACATCAATAATTGTCTATTCACATTGTCACTGAAAAAAAAAAAAAAAAAAAGCTCAAATCATCCAGGAGTACTTCATGGCCAGTTTAATGACTGTTCAGTATGAGCTACATCAGTTCTGCTCTGACTAGTTCAGTAACCATTGTCTCCAAAAAGTTACTTTAAAAGTGCAACTGAGATTAAATAGGAAAAAAATATCTGAGATAAGGAATTCCAGAATCAACTTTCCTTATGGAATCTCAATACCACTCCCTGCATATTGTACCAGCAGCACAGAAATCAATACCTGTGTGTGATCATCCTTTTGTGAGTCTCCTCCATCAAAGTCATCACATCTGGCACTGAGGTTGTTACTCTGTTCCTGTCAACTGAGATAGTTGTCACATCCGTCTGGTGCCTTTTAAACACAAAATGAAGTTCTGTTGGCAGTATAATGATTTTTTAAGCATTCAGTATCAGTGATAATAAAATATGTTTGGATGTACATGAATATACATGCGACAGTTTGCTTGTACATGAACACAGATTGATTTTTGAGATCATTAAATTAATCTATTTAGTATTTTAATTGTTAAAACTGGAATGTTTTAGAGATCTCTATTTCTGCAAAATGTTATCAGTTTTATGGCTAGAAGATGCTATAATATCTTATTTTGGTTTGTACTTCCATGTACTAGTATGTATTCCATGTCCCTGACATATAACTAAGCTTTGGAACAGGTTGCCTTCGGTGGCTGTGGAAATGCCATCACAGTGAAACAAATGGTGCAAACTTCTCAGGAACATTTAGGTATACTTACTGTACTTACAAGGCAGGAGGCAAACTCTTTTTGTTCCTTCTAGACCAACTTTTTCAGGATTCCTATCAAAGAAAAAAGCCTAAAGAACAAAGTGAGGTTTTTTGTGTGTACCTATTTGGGAAAAACAGAATGCTCTCACTTCCTCCGGTGTTGATGTCATACAAGATGTGCTACAGTTGTTGGCTGGCACAGCTGTTGGAACACTGAAGTAGTTCAACTAAAATGTGTTGTTCTAGAAACTGAGATCTCTGTTTGTATGCCAGTTTTCAAGGTACTACTACTTGTGGCTGCCATGGTGCGTGTTCAAGATTTGGCGTTTGCTTTGGTCACTATATCTGAGTTATTTCCCTCAACACCCAGCAAAGATCCACAATTTCGTTATTAGAAATCTTAGCTTTCTGTACTGCATTTACTGAAAGAGATAACTCTTTGTTTTTCAGAGCTTCCATATGGCTGGGAGAAAATTGATGATCCCATTTATGGCACTTATTATGTTGAGTAAGTTTCCAAGTTCAATATTAAGTCGTTGTTAATATGTCATAACCCAATACTACTATCCTCTGCAGTGCTTAGCCTGGCAAGGCATGGGTACAATTATTTGACATTTTAAACTCAGGGTATACCAGGAATTCTCAGTCATCAACACAGCTAGTGTGTCCAAATATATTCAGTGTGTCTCAAATCGGTGACGTGGGCATTCAGTCATTCTCTTTCTTGAGGGTCTGATTTCATTATATCATTCCAGCTAATAGTTGTACAAAGATCATACTCATCAGAGAAATGTTTTATTTTCTATGTAAGATTTGGATGTCCAGTGAGGTAGAGATCTTGTTAATCAATGAATAGAGCAAAACATAATCATTTTAGCTCAGTTAAGAGCCTTTTTTGGGTAGTCTTTCCTGGCTGCAAATCAGATATTTACACCGTCTGTACCAGAAGGCAGGTTATTTATACACCGCATATAAAATTGTAGGGATGCTGTGTTTTATTTTATACTTAAAAGTGCAGCTGAAAATAAGAGAATATAGATTTCTGTTTTCACAGTGCAATCATTGCTTTCATTTTTTTCAGATTTTATTTCAGTCATGAAACAAGAAAAAAAAAGATTCTTACTCTTCTGTGCAAAAGGCAACAGAAAGCTTTTGTTTGAAGTACTAGGTAGAACCTGTTCTGGCCAGTTCCTACATAAAATAAGTAAATCAGGCGATTTTCTCTACTTTTTAGCTTAACACAGTGAATGAGACCTATGCAAAGTGAATCTAGATTCAAAATTGTGATACCTGTTTGGAGTGGTCGGTTCTTACTCTGCTCTCTACACAAAGTATATAGCAGAGGAGGCAGAATGCCACTCCCCATCACTGTGTAGACAGCACTTGAAAGGTTGAGGAAGATCTATCCATTAGTTCCTTTTATGAAACAAGAGAGATATTTATAGAAGGTGGCCCCTGACCCAAAATCTCAATTTCAAATCCTGCCACACTAGCAGTACATTTCTTCTAGTTGTTTCATACAAAACAGAAAATTTTAGTTTGTGTGTCACATTATTCCCTTGGTCTCTCGAGACCTGGTCTCTTACTGACACCCTGCTTTGTTGTTAGCGCAGCCCAAGGCATTCTGGCACCAGTGAGGCTCACACTTCCTTCCAGAGTCAGAAAAAGAACCAGCATTTATCTCCATTTCTTGTCCATCCACAGGTAAACAGATACAAGGCACCAGACCCAGATGTTATTATGCAATTACATACTTTAAGGCTGTTAGTGCCAGATTTATTAATCCTACCACAGACAAGATTTGTGGAAAGATAAATCAAACCTACTACAGGCTCAGAGGATTTGAGAAGCAGAAGAGCGTGTTCACAATATGGCATTAAAACTACAGCCCTGCTAAGTTCATAAGGAATTTAATAATCAGTAAAATGTAGCCATACTTTAATTTGCTGTCTGAGCTCAGTAAGTTTGCAACAAAGATTGCTTTCTACTAAAAAGTGACAGTCACACTTTTTTATTACCAGTATTCAACAGGTGAGTTCATTTTTAACTAGATATAATCAGATTACAGTAAACTCCCTTAATTATGTCATAAAAGTGGGTAAATAACGAAAAGTTAGGTTATGAACTTTCACACGTTCACATCCAGTCCAACTTTATATGCAGGTCTTTAAAACTGTCAGTGAAAGCAGGGCTTGTACTGGGCTCACTGAAATATTTGTATCCCGTGGGAAGTTTGTAAGGATGAGCAGTGAGGCAGACAGATTCAGGTTCACCTTTCAAGGGCCAGCCATGCTCAGCTCCAATACTCTGAGACCAGAGGAAAAGCTAAAAAAGAAACAAAGAAAAACCTCTAAGCTCCTGCAAGCAGAGTTAATAAAGATTAATCACAACATATTTCCAAATTCTGTTAAAAAGTAAGGTCCCCAGTATAACTTCCTCTCTTAATCATGCATGAATGTAGGTGTGAGACGTTAATAAAATTTTCATTTGCCTTGTTATGCAGGTCCAGGTTTCATTTGTAAGGTGTAGACTTTTGACATAAATGAGAGGTGTTTGCTATACGTAGGTTAACTTTCATACAATTTTCTCTTCATTTATAAAGTAAGAACTAGCAGCACTTAGCTGTGCAGGGCTGTGCAGAGAATATGGTTATTACAGTGTGCTGGGTCTTTCAACATTCTAATTACCAAAAGATTATTTCCCCCTTTAAGGATGGTTAACTACAACACAGAGCTTAGTTTCCAGACATGGTCTCCCTAATAGAACAGCTAAATTAGCCATACAGGTATTTATATTCTGGAAAAATATACCTCGTTGATTTAAAATTTCTGACAACACTGTTACTACTCAAATAGAAAAACTTATTTCAGTGTTTTGGGGGTTTTTTCATTATAAAGAATTAGTAACTGAAAAATGTGAATGTAAAGAGTTAGGCACAAACAAGTTATGCATCAGAATGCCCATCTTTTAGGCATCTGATCCTCAGAATTACTTTGGTGGGTTATAGGCAACAATTTCAAAAGTTAGAGTCACAAACTACCAAAAACCCCCATGCATTAAAGTAACTAAGAAAAGGAGATAGGTTAAACTCCTTCTTCTCATGCACATGCTTAGATGTGCTACCATTTTGGCAGGGCTCAGTAGCTTGACCATCAACTAAAATCTACATAGTAGACATCACTGCCTATAAATCTCCTAACAACTGTTTCAGTTGTCTTAAGCATATCTAACGTGAAACTCTATCACAAGAACAACTTCTTCTGGCCACATTCACTGATGAGATGGCAGAATGGTTCCTGTGTGTTATAGGCTGGCTGATGGTGGCAGTACCACCTCAGAACACAAGAAATGCTATTTCAACTTCACAGATAAATGCAGTCCAAAACCAAATCCTACCTCTGAAGTGTTGTCCCCGGTTAGCATACAGTGAGCTAACAGAGGACAGCAGCACCAGCTACCCCTTCTTCTCTGCAGAGGGAAATTCAGGGATCCTAGGACTAGAGAGCAAACAAAAGGCAACATGATTCTTCTGTACAGCCACAATGGCACTAGGAGAAATTGGTTGGATTCTCACCTTTTGATTAGGATTTTATATTTAATATGCATTGTATAAAATGAAGGAAGAAAAGTGAAGATAGAAATGCTCACTGAATTAGATACTATGAGCAATGAACAATATACAGTCTTGGATCACATCCAAAATCTATTTTAACCGCAAAAGAACTTATTTGTAACCATCTCCAAAACTTGCATTTGGCTTGCCTTATTAAGGCCTAGGTTAGTAATATCTATTTTGTATGCAGCTGAAGTAGCTAGATGAAAGGTTAGAATGCCCTTTCAAGGGAACTACTTAGCTCAATAATTTCTTTCTCAGGTAAACTCAGTAGCAATTTTTCTGATTTAGCCATGAAGCTGTATAGCACTGAAAATTGCATGAAAGGGAGGTGTTTCCTGTCTCATCAGTCTAGGAGCATAAAGCCAATGTTACTGACTGACAAAAACGACTGATTATCAGTATAATTTTATTTTCTTTGACTCCTCTTGGACACAATATTTAACGCAATTGTTTGAATTTGTTGGAATTCTCACATTGTGCTTTCAAGGCTGCGTACTGCCATAAAACAGTCAAAATGTGGGAATAAATTGGAGCTGAGGATTATTAAGGTTGCATCAACAACTTGAGGTGCTTCAAGTACCTCTGCTTGTCTTCCTCTCTGATCTGCTAGGACAAAATTTTAAGATAGCCATTACTGAAGACATTTCTGTGTAAATAGACTAAACCATAACTTAAACTCTGCCTAGAAGTTGTAGAGAGGCAGTAGATAACAAATTTTAGGTGTGATGTCAGTACCACAGGAACTGATATTCCTTGAGCCATGGAAACATCCTATATTAGCTAAAATACCTTTTTATATATATATATCACAAAACCATATATAAGTTGTAACTTAGGTCTGCAAGAGACCTCTTGTGGGCACTGAGGTGTGCCCTGCAGTTACAGCATGACATTATGCATTATTCAAGGTTCCAAATGCAGATCTGTAGTGTGATCTTGAGTATCCATTACATCTGCATAATATGGCACAAAAGCCAGAGGAAACCCATGCTCTTCTGGCAGGGCAGCTGAAGACCAGGGCAGGATACTTTAGAGCTTCTAAAATAAGACACGATCCTTATGTTGAAGCAATTAACTCAAACCACTGTGTAGCAAACAGTTTTTAACCGTAGCAAATGCTAATGTAGAACAAGCCAGATATTTTACCCCATATCTGTTATTGGAAGCTGTTTCATAATTTCACACTTCTGCTTGTAAGAAGCCTTCAAGATTTCAAGTCTGAAATCCTGACATCTTCAATACATTCTACTATTAACTTCCAAATGTATTCATAGAATGCAATTATATATCAGAATTAATTCTGCTTGAATAAAAAGTTAAAACTCCTTTGGTCTTCTACTACAGGGGATTCTTTCACTGGTCTTCCTGTAAAACCTTTTCTATGGATTAATTTTATTTGGTCATGGGTGATCAGAACTTTACGTAGTACTTCACATGATGTTTCATCACTGCCTTGTGTAATGGCAAAAGTAGTATTTCCTTTACAATATTTAAATACACCACATGATAGGTGGTAGCATGAAAATTACCTTTTCATGCTTATGTTGGCAGTTCATAATTACCTTGTATAATGCATGTAAGTCTTGCCTTTCTCTGTTTTTCACTGGTGAAGTTTGTCTCCCCTACACGGTAGGTTTCTAGGTTTGCAGTAGACTAAGGTGCGAAGACCTTGACAATTACAGCATGGTCTAACTAGAAAGCAAAAGTCTAGGAAAGGAAAACCTACAATCATAAACACAATCATAAACACCCTGTCTGAAGAAGGAAATAAACAAATTTGACTTTGTTTGCAGCATAGGTTAAAATTTCCAATAAAACTATTAATCAAAATTTTAGAGTATGAGAGTAAGTTAGCAGGCACTTGAATGAGTTACGGCCATATTAGCAAAGCAGCAGCTCCAGGATTTATCACATTTACTTTCTCTCATTAAATTAAATACTCTTTTACATGACTGGAAATCTTTTCAATGCATCAGCTCTGGCCCCTAAATCTTCATTTTCCAAGTGTATTGCACTCCCATAGGACTTGCTGCCTTTCCTTTACCTCACTTCTTATTGGCAATTCCACTGACTTTCTTTGAAGCAATGGTAGGATCTGAATCCCAAGGAACTTGAAAAGTGCTTAATGTGGCATAGAAGGTCATTTCAATATAAATTTAAAGTATTCAACCCTTTTTAGGATTTCAGAGTTTCCAAAGCTCTCTCCAGGTTCTTAAAGCCCATGATTGGGATTGGATTTTCTGAATAACTCAATACATAGTAGCTCAGTGAGAGCAAATAACGAGTGACACATTTGAAAACCTGCCCTTCTGTCCATATGTATTTGCTCCCCAGAACAGTGTTTGCAGCACAAGCCCTTTTTCTCAGTTGTGATCCTAGCATGATCCTATCTTGTGGAGTTGGTCAGTGCAGCATACTAAATTGTTTTACCTTCTTTGGAGAACACGTGAAATATATCACAGGACAAGATTGTAGGATTACTCATTGGTTGATATAATGTATACTTTAAATTAAAGAATGAAAATCAAGGATATGATGAGAGTGTGTAGTTAAGATAGTAGTTCTAAACACGTAACAGAAAAGTACTGGTGTAATGACAGAGATGTACTTACTGACCTGTTGTAGGAAATGTAAAACATCAAGAAAACAATGTGTACATTAGCTTTCCTTATGTTTCATACATTTATCTACGTAGTTCTAATCTACTATCTGACTTAGTTTCTGCAACATCCGATTTTTCTGTACAGTTGAGCAGATACAGAATTTAAAAAAAAATGATCTTCAGTTTATTTCTTGTGATAGATTTATTTCTAAGCTGTGATCATAAAAGCATTCTGTGTTCTAGGCTTTACCTGTTTTGTAAGTGATTAAGTAATTTCACTTGCAGCTAGTCAATAATAATGCATAAAACTGGTTCAGATCCTTTGAATCATGCACAGAACAATGCTTGTACTAAAGACATGAAAACCTGTCATTGTAGCATGCTTCAGCAGAACTGCTGTTTAATATGTAGTCCCATAGATCAAAACCATTTGTCTGTAGCAGAGTTCAGGATATCAAGATGATAGGGCACTTCTCAGTGCTGTTCATTACGCAATGCGCTAGACTGTGCATTTCTCATCCCCAACAGAATTGTGTGGAGTATAAGGGACATGCTCAGGCCCATTGGGGTTTCATAACGGTTTCACTCTCTAACCACACACACCTAAGTCACATACAGCATCCTACTGTGAAAATGATCATTTTCCCCAGCTGAACCCAGTTTTTAATCAAAACCAAATTTTTTCCAGCCACATAAATAGAAGAACACAATTTGAAAACCCTGTCCTAGAAGCAAAAAGGAAGCTACAGCAGCATAACATGCCCAACGCAGAACTTGGAACAAAGCCTATGCAGGCCCAAGGTTTCCGAGGTACAGTACCATGTCAGCTATCTTAGTTAAGATGAAAGATCCTGCTTTCCTGTTTATGTGACAATGACTTTGTCATAGTCTGATTGAAAGAGTAGTGTTTCAAATTCTCACAATTTTATCACCTATTCCCTAGCATTTTTCTCCCCTGTCCAAGCTCCCAGAGTTGTGGGACTCATGAGCCACCTAAAATACTCTAACCTTCAGAGGCACAGAGAAAAGGCAGAAGAGTTGACCCTAGTGCTCCAAAGTAATTTTCTAAATAATATAATAAATTCTATTCTTGGGAATGTACCACTCTCTCTTGAGCACCCAAGGTTGGCAACACTGAAATAATTAATTGTGCTTTCTCTAAATTACCATTAATTGATGTTTGGTATGTTTCTACGCTAGCTCATCTAGCAAGCATCAATTAAGTTAAAAGCCTCAAGCACTGTGTTATAGGAGTTTACAAGAATACAGCCTCTTGGTAACATAAAAATTAATGTGCTTAAAATTAGCTTTATTAGCAGCAAACAGTATTGGTAGAGACGAATAAACTTTAACATAAGGTTATAGCCAGAGAATAAGGCTTGTTCTCCTTTGTAACAGTAGAAAGCTCCTCATCAACCCTACCTAGACCCAAACTCGCCCACCCGTGCCCCGCTCCCAAGAGGTCCCACAGCGTGAATGACCTGTCCCAGTGCTGGCACAACCCTGCCGGGACGCGTTGGCTGCACGGTACGTCCTCCGCTGCCAGCCAGCCCAACCCCATGATGTGGGTGTGGCAAGAGCAGATGAAATCACAACCTTTGCACCTTCCTCCCACCCTTCCTCACCAAGTACAGCACAGAAGAGAGGCACCGGGAGACCCCTGCCACCCACACTGCACACCAAGGCACGCGGAGAGGGGGCGCAGAAGTTGCACAGCAGTTATGTGTGTCACTTGTTGGATGCCAAAACCGCATGTGTTTGGAGAGAAAAGCTCACCTCATATTTAGCCCTGCTTGTTAATAAATTGAATACGATATTCAGGGGATATTTTCCTTATTGCAATTGGGAGGGAAATTATGGAGAATGTATTACTTTGTAGACAAAGCTGAATTTAAAGGTTAGGAAAGAGGTTTTAAAATTACCTCACAGATCATTTTTATTGTTATAATTATTTTAGCTACACAACATCCACTTCTAATATGAAATAATATTTATAACTCCCCACTTATGGCTGATCTGCCATAGATAAGAAATATATTTTAAGATTTGTATTAATACCAGAACTCACAAACATTTTTTTCCTGGAATGCCTGCACTCTTTATTTCCTTGGTTTTCCTACACATCACCTGCTGTCAGCCAATATTGTTGTCTGCTGTCCCCACTGTGTTGTGACTAGATCAGAACTTTTGTCTTTCTTATTTGTGTTGACTGATGTAGAAAAACCACTCTTCACCCGTGATGCATCACAGCTGAAGGGGACTTTCCTCAGCACAACTCTTAAGAAAAGCAACATGGGTTTTGGATTTACCATCATTGGTGGGGATGAGCCAGATGAGTTTCTCCAGGTGAAGAGTGTAATTCCTGATGGGCCTGCAGCACAAGATGGGAAAATGGAAACAGGTAATTGAGATGGTTCTTGGTTTTTTTCATATGAGAAGTAGAATAAGACATGGATTTCTGAGTCTCAGTCTCTCCATGAATGCATGCATTTTTCCATATGACTTCCTGTGTTATTATGTAAAACAGCTGTTCTATAAGAAAAGATAAGATTCTCAGGTAAAACTTTCTTGTAATTTTTCTTTCTAATAATGTCAAGTACCTTATTTTTCCAATTTGCCAGTATTTTAAGGGAGGAAAGATCTCTACATTCTCCTACATAAAAATAGGATATGCTCTTCTTTGGTTTATAGGCTATTTACTCAAGAGGAGTCTGTGCATGGAAAGAAAAAGAGACAAGCAGAGAGAGCACAGGCTACTAAGTGCAAATTTATTTCTTTAGGAAGGATTATATTGCAAAATAATCAAAGTCAAGCCTGATCCAACATTGTTCTCATTAGAACCATCAAAACAATAGTTAACTAAATAAAATAAACTTCCTCTGAAGAGATTTAAAGCTGCTCTTAAGATCTGGACTACCACTGGAAATATTTTCTCGTCCACAGATTGATAAAGATTGCAAATGACTGTCTTAAAAGGTTTGTGGGGTCACATCAGGTCTATGTATGGATGAAACATTTTCGGGGAAAGATGAACTCGGTTTCCAAGCCAGCTATCATCTCCTGTAGGAGAAAACAATCAGAGAATAATAGAATAATTTCAGTTGACAGGGACCTCCAGTCACCAACCTCCTTCTCAAAGCAGGGCTAACTTCATGGTTGGATCAAGTTGCTCAGGGCTTCATCCATGGGGCTTTAGAAAATTTCATAGGACAGAGATTCCACGGCCTCTGTGGGCTCCTGTCTTATTACTTAACCACTCTCATGATAAAGATTTTTGTTCTTTAGACCCAATTGGGATTTCCACTGGTGCAGCTGGTTACCAGTGACTGCAGTCCTGTGTTCGTGCAGCCCTGTCACTGTGTACTGTCTCTCCCCAGAAGTCCTTGTTCCTCAGATAACAGTCAGGCTGCACATTGGTACTGGGACGTGGGCATAATTTTTCTTTCCATTTCTCACCAAACTTTATAGAAGAAATGCTGGTTTGGTATTTATGTTGTCTGTGCAGAAAACACAGCTCATGGTGGCCAGGGTCACTGTGGAGACATGGGGAATTTCCTAGCCTGTGACAGATCACTGTGGATGGACAACAGCAGCACAGCAGGATCCTTTTAGTGTGTTGCAGTACAGGAGGCAGGCACATAAACACACACAGGTGCAACTAATGTGCGTGGAATAGTCCCAAGCAATTCTTCTGGAAATTTCTTTTCATCTTTCTTTTATTGTAGCAAAGGAGTGATCTGGACTATTGTATGTTGGAATAAATCACCCTGATATCTAGTTTATTCTGTAGGATTCTCCAGGACTTCACAAGTAGGAAGTGTGAAGGTTGTGAAAAGCATTACTTAAATTCAAAAAAAAAAAAGGGGGCAATTTGCCTCAAGTCTTATATTACAGCCGGCATGATGTTTCTGATACCGAAAAAATAAACAGATAATTTATATAAAGAAGTAAAATGTAAGAAAGAAGCAGAATATAGATTGTTGGCATTGGTTTCATTAAAAAATTAGTTTAGTAGCTTTTTAGTTCTCAATTCTTGTTGCCATTTTAACTTCATTCGATTTGTTTCCCAACAGCAAAATTACATTAGCTTATTAAGTGAACAAATGATACAACAGAGTTCCTGAAGTTCTGGAGATTTTAGTAACATGAACTTAATTTTTCCTAATATTTTCATATTACCTAATACACTGCATGAGAGATTTTCCTTGTTTATCATGGTTTAGCACTCTCAGATCCAGCACTCATATAGAGTTCCTTGCTAATCCATCTGAAGTGTGGGATGGTTATTGGTGAACTTCTTCATACAGAGTTCTTTTCTCTGGAAAAGAGAGTATCCTTGCAACTTACTTAAATTTTGATGATGAAATTTAATATGGTTGTCATAATACTATTGATGGTGATTGTTGTAGTCATGGATTGTGATGAGGATATATAGGAAAAATGTGCTTTAAAATGCATAGAAATAACATTGATTTTTTTTCCTGAGGTAATTAATTAAACTATATTAAGAATGCAAGACAGAAATGTACACTCAAATATATAATCACTCTATGATTATGTGAGCCCAATATATGCAAAATTACATCTCAGAATAAATTCTGGCCTCAAATGTCTTCATTTTTGAGAAGAGTGGCAGAGTTCTGATGTGAAGTAATTGTAGAATCTCAGGCTAATGACTGTGGCGTCTAACATGGTTTCTATGAATATTTGAAGTTATTTCTAAATATGATAATGGTAAACAGAAAAAACATAATTACGGTCAGAATATTTATAAAAGCACTGTTCAGCAAAATGCTTGTATTTCCTGATATCCAATCATTTTCCCACTTCTTGAAGTAGGATTTCTCTCCCTATTCAACAATTTTACAGTTTAATCAACTGGAGATATGAAAGCTTCCCAGGTTCCATCAATAGTATTTTGTTCAAAAGCTGTTAAAATCTTATGTTTTAAAACTATTTGAAATTACATATGTACCTTTTGTTTGTTAGGTAGGCATCATTGGATGAGGAATAGAGCTTTTAAAATAGATTTTATTTATTCTTTTGACACAAACTGTGTGTTGATGTGCAATTTATGTGCACTCCAGCTAACATCACTGTTATAGGAGGCTTTGATAAATGATCAAAATATCACATTGTGGCAGTAGGGCATCATAGTAGAAAGCTTGAGGATAACAGCACTATGATCTGTGATAAACAAAGTCCTAGTGTTTCAGACCTGCATCAGATATGGGGGGGAAAAGGGAAGAAAAGACACCATCTCCTTCATCTTACATGATCTTAGCCACAGGCAAGACACCAGTGCTGTACTTATCCTAACTTAAAAAAACAAGCTCACAGATTGTAACTTTGGTTTACTTCTCCACCTAACGTCTAATTTAGGGGTCAGATAAAAAGGCTATTCAAAGAGAAGGGTGAATCTACATAAGATGTTATTGTTACCCTTCAACACGATCACAACACAGTGATTTCACCTGCAGGTTTCAAAATTAAACAATTTTGGATTTCATTCCTTGGAACATGGAAGCAGCTGCTTGACAGTGACTTGGCGTTGCTTTGATGCTATGAAACAATTAAAGCAGTGAGGCAAACTGGGTGCACTGAGATGCAACAAGAGATGCCTGAGGTCCTAGTGATATAACACCGACACTCAGTGCCCAGTGCTGGACACTAAGAGGTAGCTATAGTTGTCTCAGACCCACAACAGACCTCACAAGCAAACTCAGAGGAACCACATCTCAATGGATGAGTCAAAACCAGACAAAATTACATTCCTGATCCTATTTGCCAGATGTTTCAGGATTCCTAAGGCTTATTATGCCCTCGTGTAAATCTAGCATCTGTGAGCTAATGGCTGTTAATACTGCAAATGCCTTTCTAGGACATGTTTTAGCATTTGGAGCTCAATCAAGCTGTTGGATATGAGCATTACACTCCACAACATCTCTGTCTACCTCAGGACAGCCTCGGAGCTGATACCACATTCTATCCTGAGTGGTTACGTTGCGTTGTCTTGTCTGAAGCCTCACGCTGCTGATAGAAAACTATCTGCATTTAAGAGGCCCCTGTATCCTATTAAAACACTGAGTGAACGTCAGTGGTAAAAGACTGCATCTGCATGAAAAGATTTTTATACAGTGAGTGATTTTGAATGACTGCTGTTCTAAGGCAAACAAAGATTTAGGCCTGCGGCTGAGTCAGATAAAAGCTCAAGCTGCCAAGGCAAAAACTTCCTACAATTCTCAGGGTTATTCAGTGCACTAGATAAACTGAAACACTCCCACATAATCAAGCTCAGGAAAGATTCTCACTCTGCGCATTTTAGCAAGTTCCAGTTCCTTTGGTGAAATTTTCCAGGAAACAGCTCAAAGACATGGTACACAAGTGCTTAACTGACTCTGTTTATGACCTTTCTGACTGATTAATAGCTATGGTCTGCAGATTAACTCTCTGGAAACATATATATCTATATCTGTATCTATATCTATATCTATATCTATATCTATATCTATATCTGTGATGAGTTGTCATAACCCAACAGTGTGAATCAAGAAATGGGAAACATGCTCTTTCATTTCATCAGCCAAGCATACACTTGGCCAGCTCCAAGATGCTAAATCATCTGTAAACAATGCAGACTTGGGCTTTTTAAGATGCTCTTCTCTCAGGAGTTGTAGCTTCGCCATATTAGTTAATCTATTCTAGAGCTAAAAATTCATAAATGCAAGAGAAGGTTCAGCTAACAGATATAAATGTCTACAAGACAGATGTCTTCACCTACTATATGAGTAGACATCTGCCACTTCTAGATGACTGTGTTAGGATGAAGCCTAGAGACTAGAGATCTTGAGTCTAGAGATCAGTCCCACATCTACCACTCAGAGTTTCTACTGCACCTGAGAGATGTCCAAAAGGAATGAACCAACTGTTAGAAATCCTGGAAGGAGTGACCTGTGGCCACGCTGCTATCGATGGACCTAGGACCCATATCAAGACCCATAACAATCTTCTATACATGATTAATTTTTCAAGAAGCTGAGCTTACTCTAAATGTAAGCAATTTGAGAGATTGCACACTTGTTGACCTACAAAGTCATAAATGTTGTTATTCACTTTCATAAGAACAAAACTAAAGCCATTATCAAGTGGTTGACCCTACAATGTCACTAAGCTTCAGGCGTAATTATCTAGTCATCATTCATGCATATTTTTGCACAGTAAGGCTAATATCTCTCAACCTCTATAAAAAGTAGAGTGCTCGAGATAGAAGGAATTAGGGACACCTGCAAAAGCATTCATTTTTACAAGTTCAGACAGATCCTTAGTTCTGTTCCGTTTGTCCATTGTCAGTTCAGATGAGCAAACAATTATCTCACCTAATGTCATAGAATGGCTTGGATTGGAAGGGACCTTAAAGATCATCTAGTTCCAACCCCCCCGCCATCAGCAGGGACATCTTCCACTAGATCAGGTTGCTCAAAGCCTCATCCAGCCTGGCCTTAAACACTTCCAGGGAGGGGGCATCCACAACCTCCTTGGGCAACCTGGAATGTCAGATCAGATAAGATGCAAGCTGTCCAGTTTCAGCAGCACCAGAAAAGGTGAACTGTATACGCACAAGAAATGCCTTCAGTCCAAAGAAGCAAATATGTTAAAATAAATATATATATATATGTTTTGGGAAAATATCATCTGGGAATGTAAATACTGTCAGAATATCATTAAAGGACTCAGTGTATCATGACCACATGCCACAGTACCTATCTTCTTTTTCAAACAGGTCAAGTCTCTCTCACATGCTATCAGTCAAGATCCATCTGACAATATTCTCTTTTACAGTATTTGCCGCCCCTGGTAGCCAACTGCTTTACTACAGTTGTCATCTCAAGAGGTTCACTGACCAGGATCGATCTCTCTCTTCAGATGTTGGTATTAATTCCATGTAGTTAAGAGAAAGAAAATTAACTGTTTGGAAAGTAACTAACAGCAATAACAAAAAATATTTCAGGCATCATGGAGAGTGATAATTTCCCTGCCTGTATTAGGCCAGTTGGTATGGATTTGTGTTATGTTTAGTGCTTGTGTTCTTACATCCTCTAGCATAGGCAGATGAGGTAACAGTGCAAAACACGGCAGAAACAATGTATTTGCATCATGTACAAACAAAATCATTGCATTCTGTGTTCAGCCATGATAGCTACAGTTCCCTTCACCAGTGATACTGATTACATTTTCCTTTTTGTGATCCAAACTAGGAGTCACTGTTAGGTAAAATCTCCACCTGGTTTTCTAAAACCACTCTTCTTTCATTTCACAATTTAATTTGGCTTTTTAAGAAAAGGAGATTGAGAGGGCATTGAGACTAGAACTGCAGTGTGAATGCTGTGGTCTTTACACCCCACATGAGGATGGAGCTATCTTAGCTGAGACGAATTGACATCTAGGTCATGCACTTCACTTCTTTTTCCTTTGCACAGTACACAGCATCCCCCTTCATTCAATCCACTTTATATTTTTCACCATAAAAGCTTGCATATGCCATATAACTAGTGCCAAAACTGTTCAAGAGGTGTGTGGGTAAAGTTAACCCTGATTTTTGAGAATTTTCCCACGGTAGACTGGTGCAGTGTTGCTAGTCCTCACAATTTTAACCTGAATCTCTATGTAACCAGATTTCTTTATTTTTTTTTTTTATTTTTTTTTAAAGGCAACTAAATGTGAATCTCAGTTTAAATTTTACAAGATAAAAAAGTTTCTATTCGCCTAGTTTCAGAGGAAAATTCCAAAGTATGACCACATTATATTTAAGAGATTTCAAACAGAAAGCAAAGAAAATAATGCCAGTTTAACTATTTATTTGATCTCATGTATTGAGACTGTCAATTTAGCTGGGGGATGGGGTATGACTCGTGGTTTTGAATGCTTGGTGGTGACAGTAAAAATAATAATTGCATTTTAGGAATATTAATAGCAATTAAGAACTTGGTAGCAGAAAGATATTCTTCTTCAATCCCCCTTTCTTTCATATTTTAAAATAGGCAATTCATTGAAGTCTGCGTGTAAATAGACCAGAAGACAGCACTTAAGTTCTAGAAATTTTTAGTACTTGTGCTATTTTTCTGACATTCTTTTTCCATTATATTTTTTGTGTTTCTATTGCTTTCATATAAAATGAACCTGCTACAGTGGTCACAGTAATATCTGTAAATTTTTTTAACATTAACAAAAGACCTAGTAAAAGTGTCCACTTCTGTCACAAAGTTACTGAATTCTAATCTGCATAAGGTTCCTATTTTAATGTTTTCTTCATATTTTTATTCTTTTGGTACTCACTAGATTATTAGGTACTCATTGAATTATAACCAGGAGAGAGATGAGCTCAGAGTAAAAAAAAAAAATCCATATTTTGTATATCACACACTGTTACTGTCTACATCTGAGGTCTTTGTGTGCGTCTTCTCAGATTTCTTTGGTTGACTTGTGTGATATTCAATAGCCTTATGTTCTCCTCGAGGTGAAGAAAATCCATATGTCACTATCTGTTCTGCCTGATACAGAGTTGGAGCTTGAGTTCATGTTGCCTATCTATCAAGCTACTGAGCATTCATTAAGCACTCCATACAAATCTTTCCTATTAAAACCTTCCACTTTGCATAAATATTCCTCAAGGTACGAAGAGAGCTATTGATTCTTTTTCGCCCTGTCATTTGGCTATTCCCTCGAAGTCTTAAATTAAAATTATTTATACAAGCTGGAAGAGCAATTACAGCAGAGCATCTAACTTGGATTTCAAAATGCTTCTGAAAATGGACAGTATGTTCTTTAAGTCACAGGAATAATTAGAAAAAATTTCTTAGGAACTTCTTGTCTTCACCTCACATGCTGTCTCACTTCATGAGATGATTCTCATGTTGCATTACTAGTACAAATGTGACTCAGTGGTCTCTGGCTCCATATCTTGATTTTAGCCCTAAAGTTTGCCATAATTCAGAAATTTTGGGACTCTTCTATCTCAGGCTTTAGGCTTACTACCTTAATTCAAGGTGGTTCAAAGCATCACATTAATGAATATAGATCCCCAAGTACAGAAAAGGTTGCCTCCAGCAGACAACTGAGGCCGCCAACATTTGGGGTTGCGTAATTCATTCAGTTGTGTAATCATAGGTGTACAGTGCCATTAAAAGTGCCAGAGATCCCACCTAGCTTCCTCCTGCCCTTGCAGGGAATAGTCTCTTTTAAGTCCTCTGTCATACCTGGAAGTCCCATATGAACATCTCAAATGCCCAAAGCTGTTGTAAATGACATTAGATGCCTACTTAAACAACCACATTCCTCTTTCAATGCCTTAAGAGGAGTTGACTCTGTAAGTTAAGACTTCTTTATTTTTCCTTATCATCTATTACAGCAAGCAGTGACTGATTCATTACTGTAATAATAATAACTCTTTTCTGACAATTTTAAGTATGTTTCCCCTAGCCTAATTCAAAACTCACAGTTGTGATTTTATGAACACTTAAAAGAAACAGCAAAAACCCTTCTAAACTTAATAATTTTCTGTCATTTAACTATTCAAACAACAACATTATAAGAAGTCTGATGGTTGAGTTCAGCCATATATGGATGATTACGAAGTAATTTGCATCTTCAGCACTTATAATATTTTGGTTCGGATATTATTGTGCCCATAAAGCATATACCAATTTTAGGACTGAATAATGTATCTGACTTTTCTTTCCTATAGTGACTCTTCTTCAAAAGACTCATTTTTTTTCAAGAAATGCAGCAGGAATCTGAAAAGAACAGCAATCTTTCATTTTGCTTTGATAAAATCCTTATTTATACACAGGAGACAACTCATAGTATGCGTAGTTTATGTCACTTGTTTAATTTTGAAAGAAATTCACTTTTGTTGATGCTATATTTTGATCTATGTTTATCAGTCCTAAGAATGATAATATGTGATTGCTACTTGAAACAGTAAAATATTGAACATGTAAATAGGTGAAGTTCTGGGTTATGTAAGTGTGCCACATAGTCTTCTGCAGGAGAGAGTATATACGCAGATCTGCTTATATGTAGTAAGTTAATCCTAATTGCTAAGCCATTAGACCAACTCTTCTAGCACTGGCTATAGAAAGTTGACCATGTTTGATTAGAGATGGCTGAGGTCTGAGCATGTCCAGCCATGCCTGATTCCACGTGTACAGCACTTACCGTCTTTTTATCCAAGTGTTTCACCTTTGATCAGATTTTCACTGCAGTTATATTTTTATTTAACCCAGAAACCAAAGGTGAAGCAATTTGATGGGAAGAGAGAGCATGATGCAGATATGATCTATGATAATATAAACAATCCTGTCTCTTATGGACAAATGCAACACAAACCAAATACACAAGACATACACACTGTTTAACCTAAGCCACCAGACTAGGTTTCTAACAAGAGTAAATGGAGATCTTCTGGTGCTCATACATGCCATATCTTTAGCAGGGATTGAGATCATACAGAAAGAAGAAACATGGTAAATTAAAATATAAAAGCATAAAAGTGAAAAAGCGAAGAGAGTATTAGGAACAAAAACTATTCAAGTAAGTGCAGCCTCACTTTCCTATTAGAATCATAGAATCATAGAATGGTTAGGATTGGAAGGGACCTTAAAGATCATCTAGTTCCAACCCCCCTGCCATCAGCAGGGACACCTTCCACTAGACCGGGTTGCTCAAAGCCTCATCCAGCCTGGCCTTAAACGCTTCCAGGGAGGGGACATCCACAACTTCCTTGGGCAACCTGTTCCAGTGTCTGACCACCCTTACAGGAAATAATTTCTTCCTAATATCTAATCTAAACCTACCCTCTTCCAGCTTAAACCGTTTCCCCTTGTTTTGTCATTAACTGCTCTTATGAAAAGTCCCTCCCCAGCTTTCTTGTAGGCCCCCTTCAGGTACTGGAAGGCCGCTATAAGATCTCCCCAGAGCCTTCTCTTCTCCAGGCTGAACAGCCCCAACTCTTTCAGCCTGTCCTCATAGGAGAGGTGCTCCAGCCCTCGGATCATCCTGGTGGCCCTCCTCTGGACTTGTTCTAGCTGCTCCAGGTCTCTCTTGTGTTGGGGGCTCCAGAACTGGACGCAGTACTCCAGGTGGGACCTTACAAGAGCGGAGTAGAGGGGCAGAATCACCTCCCTCGACCTGCTGGACACGCTTCTCTTGATGCAGCCCAGGATACGGTTATTGGCCTTCTGGGCTGCAAGTGCACATTGTCTGCTCATGTTCAGCTTCTCAGGTCTGACTCCATGGAAAACATAGCCACAAAGGCCAAAAGCGTAAACAAGGATACTAAAACTATGTCATATGTATTGCAGTATGCAAAATAGAAAGGCAGAAGAAATGTTAAATGATTTTTTCTGTCTACTATCACATACTAATACACTTTTATCCCATTTTACTATTCATATTATCATACACAAAACAAGTGTGTATGACATGTCTTGGAAGCCCATAAATTCAGTTCTTCAATCTGAACTCCATCATACAAAATCTGCAGATTCTGCTATTAGAATATTTGACATAGTCCAGGAGACGGTAAATATATTGTCATAATCCTCACATTTATTAGGACAATTTTTGTAAGTTTTGCAAGTTGCCAGTTGAGTAAGCAGTGTGCAGTGAACTCGGTGGCTGCCAAAAATGCTGCAGTTGCAGAAATAACTTTTCTCCTATCAAATGTAATTAACATCCATCTCACATGATTTGGCTATTTGTATGAACAGACAAAAATATACATTGAAAATAATAGTCATCATATTCTCATGTACTATTTCATTCAATAAATAATGACATCTTCTTTCTTAACAAGAAGAATGATCTGGGAAGGGGGAAAGAGCTTCTTTCTATATTACGAGGTGACAGGAAAAGTGAGAGCTTCATATTGCACTAACAAAATTAATAATCTAGAACTGTACTTTTCAATATCATCAGCCATGCCACCTTTGATTTTCTTTTGAATTTGTTATTTTGGCATATAGGGCTTTATTACACCATTCAATTATCAAAACAAAAAGTAAATATTTAGCTGAGTTTCAGATTTTTTTTTCATTTTGTATTAAGAATTAAATAGATAAAGAATGCATAATCACCTCTGCCTCCACATTTGTGCGACCGTATGCAATCTGTATCTATATTACAGTCTGAGAGTTCAGAAATTCAACTCTTCATTTGCCTTTACTATTCTTTGAAAACAAATTTTAAAGCTAAAATTTAAAGTAAATTATAAACCCTTTTAAAATTTTAAGAATAAATTAAGTAGTGACTTTTAAGATGCAATTTCTGCTGTATATTTCGAATGGAAAATATCTTTTTTGATACTTAGCAAGTATTTTACCTGAACGAATTGGTTAACTTCCTTGTACCTGAACTTCCCCATCCGAAAAGAGAGTGTTTTTAGAACTTTGTGAAGTCCAGTAGTTATTGCAGTTAGCAACTCCCATCTTAACTACTACAAATAGTGAAGAGAGGCCTAATGGAGTTCAGCTTAAGATATTTAGGCCAAATACTGTGTATATCCAATTGCGCAGTATATATTAAAACAGAAATCTGTGTTCAATCGCATGTAGATCAATTTTTTGTCAGTGCTCTGAGTTTCTCATTTGATGCACAGCATAAAGTAAAAATATCCAGACTTGCATTAGAGATGAAGAAACACTTCCAGACATATAAATCATATTCCAGGAGCTTTGTGAACCTTTAACTAATGGGGGTCACAGAGACTATTCGGGCAATTTTGTTATGAGTTCACTTCTTAAGTGTCTTTCACTGCCTGTTGTTGGAACCAGGATATTAGCACGGATGCACCTCTCATCTGACCCTGTTTAGCTGCTCACATAGCCTTTGTAAGAAGAGCAAAGTTTATTCCATCGCTTATGCAGCTGCCTCTTTGTAATTGATGATTCTGACATTTTAAAAAATGGCTTGTTTGTTTAAAAACCTGTAATGAAAATTTCTCAGTAATATAAGGAGCATAAGGAGCACTTTTCAAAGTGGTGCCCAGATAAGCAAGGACTGCGTACAGGAGCTAGACAAATTCTTGATGGCTGGAGCTCAGGAGTTTTGCCAGGTCTCAGCTATTGATCTCAGAGGGTGGGGGGAGAAGAGGGTCCCATCTGCAGAGGCTGGGTGCAGGACGGGGAGAAAACTGACTGAATGAGGATTTGCTGGAGCTGAAGATATGTCATTTTATTTTTCTTCTGCAGGGAGGCAGGGTGAAAAGGCAGTAATTTTATGCTCAGAGATGGCTGGAGAGTGGGTGTTTATATGCATGTGTGTGTGTGTAGAAGGAGGTGGGAGAGGGGAGGACAAGGTACTAAAGAAAAGAAGAGAAGGAGCTCTGCAAGAAAGGTCTGAGAGCAGTGATGTGAGTATAGATCTTTTAAACACTGACACTTTCACTCCTTTTGATTTCTTCGCTTTCGTCTTCAGCTCGTAATGAAAGTAAATTAAAATTCTTTTTATTCAACTAATTTCTTCTGCATTAAAATCAGCATTTTTGTACACAGCATTTAGAGACTTACTTTGTCATACTGAGCATCACCTGTGGTACTCCTGAGGAAAAGTCAGATAATATTGGACACCTCTTCTAGTCTTGATAGAACTGTTCCTTGAGAATTTATTCACAGGCTAATAGTGTGTCATGGAGCATGCTGGGTTATGCTGCTGCTTGTTGTTCATGGTCTTTTCTATTCTACCTGTACATACACAAAATAACAACTGTCAATAAGCAAAGACTATCAGCAGTTGATGATTATTGGCCTGAAATCATGCCTTTGAATCCTCTGATCCCATCAGCTCTGCAGAAGCTGGCAGAGCTGAACCAGGGGTGACTGTAACATGGTGAAGGACTGGAAGAGCACAGGAACAATGGGTGGTTTCATGCTGGGGCAATTCAGAGAAAGTAGGCAGCAGAAAGAGGTGGGAAACTGGAAAAAGAGACGTTGCAGTACCAATGGGAACCTGACAGTGCTTTCATGTCTTGTAAGGGAGAGATGCAGGTTATAGTTTACTAGAAACATCATTGTAATTGTATGGGAATGAAAGACACAATAGGTGTGCAGGATGGCACTCATCATACCATCATCACTAGCGTGTTACTAGGATTATTCCCCTGATATTGGCCAGAGCCTCAGCCAGGGCTCTTGGTACTCATCTTGTTCAATGGAGCCTGGTTGACTTTCTTCCACTGAAACCTTTAGACAAGTCCATGTGCCACAAGGTGCCTGATGGGCTCAGGCAGGTTGTCCTCAGGCAACCGGAGAGGAAAGCATCCAGCCACAGCACAGACACTGCCTCCCATCAGACCTCATCAATGGCACCAGACATCACCCATGTATTTAACCTTGTTTAATTAATAGGTGGGTTGGAGGGTAGATTGCTCTGTAAAATTCCACATGAAATTCATGCAACTCTGCAGTGCTTCACATAATACCAAAATATTTACCACATTTATGTGTTCGTACTTTTTATATCATTTTAGAAAGTTGCTTTATTTTAGGGGGGTTTGTTCTAACATGGACAAGAGAATTTTAAAATACTGTTATTTTACCTCTGGTCATTTTCCAGATCAGTTAGAATGACAGCATCATTACTTGGAGTTCAAAAAAGCTTTCTGGTTTTTTTTTGTAGATTGTTTTCAGCAATCTGTTTAGTCTGTCTTATTCCAATTATTTTCTATGTATCAGACAAGATTATATTTTTTAGGCCAAACTTGATTACATCAAAAGGAAATGCAGTTGACTATTATATAAGAGATTCAAGTGTTTCTAGTGCAGTTCCTACTTATTTAAAAAGTAGTTCTGAATTGTTTTGGGAAATAGGGATAATAAGACAAGCTGCAATTGAACAACTGTTCATATCAAAAATACCATTCCATCCAAGGTGCCATGTTGATAGATTTTTATTTTAAACTGTACAATGCTGTAAATACTATCTTTTGCTAGTCTGTTCCGTTCCAAATGCGGGATTGTCGTATTTTAAACTTTTAATTTGCTGCAAGAATATTGCATTCTGCTTTGCTAGAGCACAATATATGTAATTTCAAGTCAACTGGAAGTAATATTTTTCCAAAAATGTTGGCATTTTTTTTTCAGTTAAAATTGAAAATAATATGAGCTTAAGGAAATTCAGTGAACAAGCAAAACCATAATGTTTGTAATTTTTAGTTTTTTTTAATTTAACTAGTCCAGCAAAATTGCCATAAACTGGCAATGTCTTCTAGTTAATGGCAACCTAGAAAAAATTCTCAGAAAACATATAGTTCTTTATATAACCTTTTTTTTTTTTTTTTTTTTTTACAAGCTATAGCTTAACTCTCTGTTTACAAGAGCTCCTAATGATAAGAATTTTCTTTAAGTTTGTAAGCAATGGATATGTTTGTAGTGTATGTGCAGGTATAGATGTAGTGGCGCAGCATTACTGGAGCTCAAGCAGTGACACTGGTATCAGCGCTCCCCGAGGCCACACATCACCCAAGGTCTTTTTACAGCAACATCTGTATTGGGTCTGGCTGGGCTGGAGT
>NW_010290362.1:9676-15419 GCF_000700745.2 Antrostomus carolinensis | reverse complement strand
CACACTGGTGCTGATCCAGACCAGGATGCTGCTGGCCTGGAAATGGATCCAGCTGGCTGAAGCTCAGCACAGGTCACAGCAAGAGGAACGTGGGTGCTGCTAAAGCAAAACCAGAACCTGTTCCACCGTAGCTCCTGTGTTCAGAGAGGACATGTTTGTGTTGGGAAGCAAAGGCAGGTCTGCTGGGGTGAAGCTCTGCCAACTTGGCTGGGTTTCCTCAACCATTTTTTGACAGTGAGCAATGGAACTCAAGCCACCTCGCCTTTAAATATTTATCCTTGGAACTGAGATGTAACAGCTTTCCTGTGATGTTTTATTGTTTTCTATTCCCCCTCTATGTTTAAAGGCAGAAATCTAAATATCTGTCGCTGGGAATGGCAACTTGCTGTATATTACAACCACTAATGTTTTTTTCTCCTTTCCGCTGCATATTCAAGTTTAATGTGAGCTGTGCTCTCCGAGCTCTGCGCTTAAATGTGCTTTATAAATTTCCAGTTGATATCATAATTTACCGGTGTTTCAGAAAAACAACCCTGGGATATTGCAGCACCATCCAGCTTTTTAAAAATCTGGTCCCAATGTCATTGTTGCAGCCACCCTCCCACTTGTGCCCCTTGTTAAATGGTGAATTATGGAGTAGGAGCTGGATTCTTGGCACTGTGGTGGTCGCACTGGGCTGGCAGCCAAACCCAGCCACTCGCTCACTCCCCTTGCAGGGAATAGGGGAGAGAGTTGGGGGGCAAGGGGAAGAAGACTGGGAGGGTGAGATAAAAAACATTTATACATGGAAATAAAATAAAACTTAAAATAACAATTATATTAAAATAATAATGAAAATAAAAATAGTAATAAAATATGCAGATGAGTGACACCCAGTGCCATTGCTCACCACCTGCCCACCCAGCCCGGCCCGTTCCCAGATCACGATCCCGCAGGAGCCACAATCCCGACCCGAAACCGCAATCCCGGGAGAGCCAGAGCCCGAGCCAAAGCCAGAGAGAGCAAGAGAGGAAGAGCCCCTCATGGATCTCCTGCCCATGGGGGTCAGGAGATGGAACAGCCCCTTGGCAGAGCCAAATGCCCATGGAGCTGATCCATGGCAATATTCCTCACCCCTGAGATCTTGCGCTTGCAGACGGACAAACACAAAGTCCTTTGACTTCCAGTGACAACTGAAAACATCAGTCTGTTCTCAATGTTCTTCTCCTAACAAATCCCAGCTGGAACCGAACCCCAGCGCTGTTCCAGCTGCTGGAAAGAACCAGCTCTGGCCCAGCTCAGCACCATTTCAGCAATTTTGCTGTTGACCACTCAGCTACCTGTCCATCCAAAACCATGCAACGAAATTAAAAACATCTTCCACCTCCAATGACAAAACTTTCAGGTTTCCTCTGCCAGCTACAAAACCTGCACTGGGATTACGCTATAAAAACCAGGGTGGGGAAGGATGAGCTGGCTCCAAGCAGGAGATGCAGAGATTGCCCAGGTTAGAGGCTCCTCATCGCAGGGAACCAGAAGCAGAGAGGGCAAAACAGCAAAAATAATCCTTGCCCTGACCCGTAGGAGCACCCAGTCCCACCCAGCATCCCAGACATGATAACATGAGGAGTTAAAAGCAGCCTTCCTCTCTGCCCTGATGTAATAAAGGGGATGTTTGAAGGCTGCAGAAGTGATTAGAGGATGGGCACGCTGAGCCTGCAGACCGCGGCCAGACGGGAGGAGACGGAGGTTTGGTGCCTCCGGGTGATAACACGGATCAATGACACTCGGGTTCTGGAGCATGTCCTGGGTCCTGGCTGTCAGCCACTGCTGATTTATGGTAAATAAGTGTCATCTGCAAGAGCTCATACTGAAAATGAAATAAAACACTGGACGAGGAGTGAGAGCCAAAGGGTTGCTGGAATAAAGTGGGCAACAAGGTGGGGAGCAAAGAGCCTCAAGGTGATTCCTGGAATATGCAATGTTTGTTTTAGATGAATATTCTCTCAGCAGTTCATTTAGCTGCAGAACAGTATTTACTGACCTCACGTGCATCTCCTGTGCGTTATCACATTTCTGCACAAACAATATTTTCAGGTTTGTGTTTTGTTTTCCTTCACAAGGCGGGTCAGGAGCCAGCGTGTGCTGCCTGATGATGCACAGAGCTCCAGAAAAAAAAGCAGAGGGAACTTGACCCTCCAGCTTCCTTCAGCCACCTCCCACTTGGAGATTTGCCTTCTCATTCCCTTTGGTGTGTTTGGATTCCTCCCCAGCTTCCCCCTAAGCCTCTTCCTGCACCAGCTGTCCCAGTACAGTGGGGAACCCCAGGCAATGTGCCCTCCACGACGGGGACACCAGAACTGTGCTCTTCCAGTATCAACAGGCAAAATACAATTTAATGTTAGGATTCAGCATCTCATAAGCTTGAAAAATTGAGATGGCCAAGCATTTATCTCCTCCCTGGCATGGCCAAGTTTTCCCTTTTGGATTTAAACTTACCTTGCCAGGTGAGATGGGATCTTGCCTTTTTGTTTTAAACATATTTTTGCCCAGAAGGTGAAAAAAAACATCCCAGAATATCCCCTGGACTCGCTGCTGTAGATCAGGCTGTTGTCTCCGGGAAGGAGGGAAGCACACCTGAACAAATCTAAGAATATATTGTCCACCCAACCTGTTTTACAAACGTCCTACACCTGCAGAAGAATCAGCACGCAGCTATTAAATTAAAATAGGGGGGTTTATATTTCACACGCTGTACCACTCAGTTGGAAATAAAATTGCTTGGTAGATTGATTAAACATAAAACAGTAGAGTAGAAAATATTTCAATGTGTGCTTCATTTCACGTGATAGCTGTTTCGATTATTCATTGCTAAGCAATTGAAACCCCATTTCTCCAGAAACAAAGGCGTAAGAAATACGCTTCTCCTTAAGTGATGTTGATGGCAAAAATAAAGCATTAGGGAAGGCAGAAGTAACAGATGTCACTCAGGCTCCCCTGTTCCCCTCTCTAATTAAGTTAGGAACTAATCAGCATTTATAATTTGTTTTTAAAAAATCATTTTTCCTCTAGTTGAAACCTATCACATTTCTGTTCCACAAGCACTAACTGCTCAGGCAATATTTACCTTTTATCAAGACAAAACTATATATATTTACATATATATAGTTCAATTTTGGTGTTTTTATGTTTCTATATTATTCTATTATTTTCTATATTATTCTACTACACACTGGAGGAACAAACCACCAGAAACTAGGAGTAAATAGCAGCTGCTGCAGCATCTGATTCCCAGGGGAAGCCTCTGTGAGCTGGCCTTGGGTACGGGGGAATAACCCTCAAGTAACCCTCTTGTTGCGACATCAACCATGACAAGACAGGGGATTTACCCAGCTTTTTGTATCCTAGGAAAATAGAGGGGGAAAAGCACTTTTTTGGTATAAATGTTGTGGTCATACCTTTGGGAAGGATGATATCTACCTAATGGTTTCTACTGTCTTAACCTCTTCCAGCAAGATCCACCACGTAACTCCTGTAAGGAGTAAGTAGAAAAATACCTGGGAAGTGCCAAAGGCTCGGTGGTGTGTGTGCTGTAATCAGGGGAACAGGGAAAAAGGATGAAATCATTCTGCAGAAGAGAAAAAATCTGCATGTAAAATCTCATTACATACCTCCTGGGAGAGACAAAGGGAGCTCAGCACCAGAAACCAAGCAGAAACCTCCTCAGGAGCCCAGTCTGCTGGCATCTCAGATGCTTTCCTGGTCCAGGATAGGAGAAGAAAATTAACTCTCTCAGAGCAAAACCAGGACAGGTTGTTTGAACGCTGCCTGCAAAGATGCTGTTTAATGTTTTGTGAATGTCCATGATATGAGGGTGGTGAGACAGTGTCCCAGGTTGGCCAGAGAAGCTGTGGCTGCTCCTCCCTGGAAGTGTTGAAGGCCAGGCTGGATGAGGCTTTGAGCAACCTGGTCTAGTGGAAGGTGTCCCTGCTGATGGCAGGGGGGTTGGGACTGGGTGAGCTTTAAGGTCCCTTCCACCCGAACCATTCTGGGATTCTGTGTTATCCCACAACTCAGATGCCATCTCCAGACATTACTGAGCAGAGCAGCAGAGCTGGCTTGGACAGCAGCATACGTCGTTCAGTTCCCACATTATTTTTCCCCACACTGATTGCAGCTGTAGGTGTGAGTGGCTCTGAAATTGGTGACAGGCCAGTGAGCACAGGTTGGAATAAAAGGTTAATGTTATTCTGACATCCCTTCCAAGGAAGCAACAAGGGTCAGCAAGTTTTTGACGTGCCTTCTTGCAGCGTTTGAGAAGCTGTGTTCCCACAGTGATGCAGATGAGATCTGGAGAGGACATCATCTCTGGAGGTCATGCTTCCAAAGATCACAAACACAGCTGCTGGAACCAATCTAATTTAACTGCTAAATTAAACATGGTTACCGCCTTGAGAAAAGGAGGCTGAGGGGAGACCTTCTGGCTCTGTGCAAGTCCCTTGGAGGAGGGTGGAGAGAGGTGGGGGTGGGTCTGTTCAACCAAGGAGCAAGGGACAGGACAAGAGGAAATGGGCTCCAGCTGTGGGCAGGGCAGTTGAGATGGGATGTGAGGAAGAATTTCTTTGCTGCAAGGGTTCTGAGGCATTGGAAGGGGTTGCCCAGGGCAGTGGTGGAGTCCCCATCCCTGGAGGGATTGAAGAGTCGTGTAGACATAGTGCTGAGGGACATGGGTTAGTCATAGGGGACTGGTCAGTGTTGGGTTCATGGTTGGACTCTATGATCTTGAAGGGCTTTTCCAATCCAGGCAATGCTGGGGTTCTGTTAAGGGGCTGCTGTGGGCACAGCCCCACTCCCACATGCCCTGGCCAGCAGCTGCTTCCACCATGCTCGCACCATGGAAGGGCTCAAAATACAACTGGTTTTGGAGATGCTGGTGTACAGAGGAGAGTTACAGTCAGGAAAAAATGGGATAAACACTGCCTGTGAGCAAGAAGTTAAAGTGCCATAAAACACAGCAAAACTGTCCTTTGAGAGAGGACTTGAGAGCAGCAAAACTCTCCTTTGTGCAAAGGCAACCCTTATCTCAGTTTTTGCAACCGAAAATTTCCAGATATAATAAAAGGAACACAAATAGCTTGCTTAAAAATTATAACCTTTGCATAGTCGTTAAAGCCAACACACAATCTGTGGGAGGCACGTCAGGCAAAGGACAAAACAGGTACCAGAAACTTCACGTTATGTCCCCAGATACACCAGTGGAGTCAGCTAAAGGATTTCCGAGTAGTTCTATTAATAAGCCCTTAACACAGAGTTATGTGCTTTTGGATAGCGTCATTAAATGTTATTACACAGGCCTGTAATACCAATTTCATGGCATTATTCAATTCATGAAACGCAACCCTGGCAGTCAATAAATAAAGCTGGGACCAGGAGAAAGGCACAACACTGAGAAGAGCAGTTGGCACCGTAGGCAGGAGGACCCTGCACAGGAGCTCTGAGCTCTCAGGCAACAGCACTGTCACCCTGTTCCTGTTAGCACCCAGAGGGGATCTAATTAACATTGATAAATATGTAAAGGGAGAGGGACTAGAGGACAGGGCCAGACTCATCTCATTGGCACCCAACAATAGGATGAGAAACTGCAGCAGAGGAAGTTCCACCTGAACATGAGGAAGAACTTCTTTAGTGTGAGGGTGACTGAGCACTGGGACAGGCTGCCCAGAGAGGTTGTGGAATCATCCTCCCTGGCGATGTTCACAAACCA
>NW_010290362.1:256-9662 GCF_000700745.2 Antrostomus carolinensis | reverse complement strand
GCTCGAGGAGTCCCTTCTCAAGCAGGGGGGTTGGACTAGATGTGACCTTCAGAGATCCCTTCCAACCTCAAGCATCCTGGGATTGTGTGAATCCCATCCCTATCAGCCACAGTGTCAGAAACATATTGTGAAAAGACAAAAAAGTATCACCCCAGCTACACCAGCTTTGGGGATTTTTTAATCTAAAGTAGCAGTCAGCAACATCTCATTTAGAAATCAAACCATGTCTTGGTGCAAATGGTTATGCTCTACATGAAGTAAAGTTATGATGGTTATTGTCATAGTTTAACTTAGCTGGCAGTCAAACACCACGCAGCCGCTCGCTCGCTCACTCTCCACTCCAGGAAAAAGGGAAGAGAATTAGAGGGATAAGGGTAAGGAGACTCGTAGGGTGAGATAAGAACAATTTAACCATGGAAATAAAATAACACTTAAAAAAAAATAGTGACAACAACAACAAAATACACAAGTGAGTGATGTACAGTGCCATTGCTCACCACCTGCTGCCTGATGTCCAGCCTGTTCCCAGCCAGCGATCCTGGAGCAGAGAGATCCCAAAACCACAGTCCTGGAAGAGAGAGAGAACATTCCAGTCAACCCTAATTTATATATTGAACATGACATCATATGATATGGCATATCCCATTAGCATATCCAAATGCCAATTTGAACACATCACTCTCCCTCCAGATTCTTCTGCCCTTGCAGACTAGGAGAACATGAGAAGATGAAAAGTCCTTGATTTCCCAGCAGCAACTGAAAACATCAGTGTGTTATCAACATTCTTCTCATCCCAAATCCCACACTGAATCCAAATCATGGCGCTGTTCTAGCTGCTGAGAAGAAAATCAGCCCTATGCCAGCAGAAACCAGGACAGTCATATGGATTCAGACAGAGCCTGCCTCTGTTCCTGGTTCTCCTGCGCTGCAATGGAAGGTCTCCAGCTTGCTAGTCATGGGAAAACATGAGGGAAGCTGCAATAAAATAAGTCATCCCCATGCCACACTGGTCCCACCTGTGAGCTACACTGTGCTGAGGAGATGGGGTACCCAGAGGACAGGAGGGGGTTTTGGCCACATGTACCATTGAGGGGAGGCACCAGGACAGTCCAGCTCAGTGGCAGGACTTGGCTACCACAAAACATCAAAATGCCATTTTAAAGTGTCTTGTTTGAATATTGTTTTTCAAAGGTCTTAGAATCACAGAACGATCAAATGTTGTGAGTTGGACCCACAAGGACCATGGAGTCCAACTCCTGTCCCTGCACAGGACAATCCCAACATTCACACCATGTCCCTGAGGGCCTTGGCCAAATGCTGCTGGAATCTTGTCAGGCTTGGTGCCATCAGCACCTCCCTGGGGAGCCTGTTCCAGTGCTCCACCACCCTCTGCCTCAAGAACCTTTTCCTCATGGCCAACCTCACCCTCCCCTGACACATCTTCCTGCCATTCCCTCTGCTCCTGGCATTCGTTGGTGGCCAGAGAGAAGAGATCAGCGCCTGCCCCTCCTCTTCCCCTTGGGAGGAAGTTCTAGACCCCCAGGAGATCTCCTCTCAGTCTCCTCTTCTCCAGGCTGAACAAACCAAGTGCCTTCAGCCTCTCCTCACACCCTTCCCCTCTAAACCCTTCCCCAATGTTGTGTCCCTCCTCTGGACACTCTCCAGCAGCTTTAGATCCTTTTATCCCAGTAAATTGCACACAAACTGGGGGGCTGCCCAGGATTCTGCACATGCCACACAGGAATGTGCTCTTCTCTACAGCCATACAGAATTTATTCCAGGGGGTGGCTGGTGCTGGAAGGTGGCTTTCCAACGAGAAGGTATCACCGAAAGAACCATTTCTCCTATTTCAAGACAGAATAGTCTTTTTTCGACAACTATTAAGATTTCCTATTTCCTATTTTAAGTTTTATTTCCTTTGTAAAAGACGGTTTATTTGGGAAAAGTCTTTGGAAAAAACCTTGCAAATCCCGTTTGTGCCACGGTGTGATGAAACCGGCTGGTTTGAGGTGAAGCATTACCCAGATCGAGGTCCCCATAGCGCCATAGCCATCGACCACATCACGGCATAATTGCTTGTGACAAAGTGCTGCCATGTGGCAGCTTCCCAGGACAATTGATTTGAGAGAGGGAGAGAACCCAAATTTATGTAACAGTAGCATACACCACGGCTTTTCTTAAATTATTTAAATATCTCAGATTTTCTCTGATTTTACTGATTTTTAGGATAAAAGAAATGAAGTTGCTTTATCACTTTTTAGAGAACCAACAACAGATCCTCACAGGACAAATACGATGTGACTTTGCACCCAGCTAAATAAGCTGATCTTTCTCTCTCGCCTGCCTTGGAGTTGCACAGAAAAATCCATCAGGTTTCAATATTGCTGCAGGGCACTTATTTTTTTCCAGGGCACTCTCTGGTGATGCTCTGTCACTCTGGAACATCCTTGTTTCACTTGGATGGTTTTTTTACAGTTGCTCATATGTCTATTTTAAAAAGCCAAGTGACCAGACACTGACCCACCTTGTCTGTGCCCCAAACCTCCCCGCACCACCGAGGCTGCAGGTGAAAATGCCTCCAAAGCCCCACTGATTCTGAGCTCCATCAAGACTCGAATCTTCAGCCCCTTCCTCAGCTGCCCCCCAGAATGTCTCAGCTGGGAACTCATCACCTTCAACTGATAAAATTATCATATCATTTCCTTTCCATAACACCCCAGTGAAGCCACACTCTCCTCTGGTAAATTGGACCTAAATGCTGATTAATTTCACAATATAAATCAAGAAGCATATAGCTGCTTCTAGAGTTTGTTGACTGCAAGAGACAGACTAGAGAGATCAGGCTGTGACAAGTCTTAACTTGTCATTAATTAACTTGTAATTAACTTTCATAAGGGCAGTTAATGACAAAACAAAGGGAAATGGGTTTAAACTGAAAGAGGGGAGGTTTAGATGAGATATTAGGAAGAAGTTCTTCACTGTGAGGGTGATGAGACACTGGAACAGGTTGCCCAAGGAAGTTGTAGATGCCCCCTCCCTGGAAGTGTTGAAGGCCAGGTTGGATGAGGCTTTGGGCAACCTGGTCTAGTGGAAGGTGTCCCTGCTGCTGGCAGGGGGGTTGGAACTGGATGAGCTTTAAGGTCCCTTCCAACCCAAACCATTCCATGATTCTAAGTCATCATTAGGTTTTCCAATGGAGAATTTCAACAAAGATAATTTTTAAAAATGTCCTGCTCGGTTGTGTTTACTGTAGGTTTTTTATTCAGCAGTTATGAAGAAAAAGCCTTGAGTGAACACAGAATTATTTATCATGCTTATCTTCTAGCAAACTAAAAATAGAAATAGCTGCTGGAACCAAGAACTGGGGGTTTTTTCCCCCCCCAAGGTGAAAATATAGGAAGAGTGCCAAATTCATCTCTGGAATGAAACCCAGAGCAAAGGCAGGGATAAATCTGGTAGGAATGATCCCAGCCCCTCTATTGTGCATGAGGTGGTGGAGTCAGTGACACTCATTACTCAAGATGACCAACAGAACCTCCTTGGTGGTGGGGCTGGAGCTTCCATCACAAACAAAGGAAGTGGAGAACGCCAGGACCATACTCAGCTGTATGAATAGAGATGAAGCTCCACAAAACAGACCACACAGACATGAAAATGATGTCAAAGCTCTGAAAGTGGAGCATAAAAACACCAGGACCAACCGCTGCCCTGCTGATGCCAACGCTACCCATGGCACTCATGTAGCAGGATGGGTATTTTACACCCCGTGCTCACTGATGTCCTACCCCATTAATGATCTCTGGAGATACCACGGGTCCATCAAGTGCTAATCTCCAAACACAGATGCTTGGAAGAATATTGAAAGTAGAGAGAACAACAATCTATTTGTGTGACATAAAAAAAAACCCAAAAAACAACAGTACCTTAAAAATAAAACATATTTTTAGAAAGTCTTTACATTTCCCTAGAACAATAACACGGTTATTCATGAAGAAACATCAAAAGTGGTTGCTTTCAGCTTCAGGAGATGTCTGACTAAATAAATCTGAGGTTTTAACCCTGACTTCAGTTGTTTCTACAGAATTTGGTAGAGATTTATGTGTGTACACCCAGTAAGTGTCTGAGCTGTTGGATATGGGGGTAGGTGCGGGTTCTGGTGCTTTTTTCTTTTTATTTAGTTTGGTTTGGGGTTTTTTTTGTCTTTTATTTGTTTGTATTTGAGTTTAATAATAACACTGGAAAACCCATCACTAGACTCAGAAGCCAAAGTCCAACATCCTTTTCTACAACTGTTTTAATTGGCTAAAACTAACGTTCTCTCATGTTTCATTCGGCAGCAGCTATTGTTTGTGGAGTTGAAGACAACAAATTAAATTTGTAGTGCTATGTTCAAATAATCCCATTTCTTCTTAAAATGATTTAATTAATTTTAAGGTCTGGAGGAATCACTCCAATAATATAAGGTTTCTTGCAAACTGACACCATAATAACTGACCCAACATCTACCCCAGCAAGACCATGATTTCCCTTAGAGCTCCAGCACCATACGGAGGGTTATCCAGCCCTCGTTTGGAGACCTGAAGCTTTGCATAAGCCATCAGATGGTAGCAGCTAATTAAACTCACTCCTAAATGTTGACACTGCTCTACTGCTCCATTTTCTTTTTCCATTTCCCATCGTTTCCAAACAGAATTGCTTTCTGCACACTCAAAACCCTTTTCTTTATACCAGTATCTTCTCCTTTTACTTGAGTTTTTCCTTATGGAAAATATTCATATTTAAAGTAAGATAAAGGTAAATTAATGTTTCTTTAATGGAAATAATTTGGACACCTAGGCAGCAGTTTAACAGCTCATAAAAGGAACAAGTGGGAGAAAACTAATTGAGTTATTTTAAGATCAGATCTCTGCTGCAGTTAAGGCATAATTTAGTCTCAGGTTAAGGCATAATTTAGTCTCAGGTTAAGGCATAATTTAGTCTCAGGTTAAGGCATAATTTAGTCTCAGGTTAAGGCATAATTTAGTCTCAGGTTAAGGCATAATTTAGTCTCAGGTTAAGGCCAAAGTCTTATTACACTTGATGAAGGTTTTGAGAACTAGTCAGATGACTCTACCAATTTCCATCCTGGTCTGATTACAAGCCAATTGTATTTATTTTGAAGATTTAATTTAAATAGTCGTAACAATTAGCTGAACAAGAGTAAATCAGACATCCAGCTCTCAGCATCAACACACTGAAACACGGCTAAACCAAGAGCAGGTCCCTGTATCGCACCGGACATGACCTCCCCAATAACAACTGCTGAAGGCAGCCAGAAAAAACTCATTTTGTCACCAGTGGGGTCCCTGTCTCAGTTTCTCTTTGTATAACAGCACAAGGAATAACATCAACCACCTCTGCAAAATGAGGAGAATAAAACCACTGAGAGATTAGAGGTTAAAATATTATTTCAATTAATTAAGCACAAATGTATACATGATACTCTTGGATTGGGTGAATAATTTCCATTTAGGACCAAGAAGAAGCAGAACCACGGTAAAAACTGGTGTGATCCCTACACAGATTAATTTTTTATTCTATTTTAATTGATCTGAATATATTTTGTTTGGAAAATAAACATTTTTGTTCAGAATAAACTGTTCATACTGTCTGTTCTTAAGAACTAATTGCTTCTGGTTACCTGGCCAAAATTTTTCAATACAATGAGCCTTCTGAAACCCTTTTCTTTTATTATTCTGGAGATCAATCCAGTACTTGTTGAAATAAATGGAATAGCTTCAATTCTATTTTTGATTGATTTATATTTAATCCCATGATTAAACCAAAATTCTCTGGTCGAGAGAAGCCAACTTTCCATAAGGAAATTTAATGCATTCAAGGCTTGCCCAGTATCACAGCACAAAGCATCGCTGCTGAAGCTCTTCATCAAAGCCCGTTATTTTTGGCCAACTTATTTTTGTAAGAAGATGACTACTGGACAAAGGGTGACCTTCACCTTTGTAGGAACAACTGCCAATGGGTTTGAACATCATTAAGGTCTCCAAACCATGCAGAGTGGAGCTAAGCAGGCTGCACCCACACCCTACCACGAGATCTTCCCACCAACCTTGGGCTGATGGCTTAGCCCGCCCAGCACAATCACCCCACTTCACAAGGACACCCTGGCCACAGCCCTTTTGTTCACACTTGCTGTGGCAGTTTTGGGACAATTCCCACCCAGCTGCACATCCCGTGTGTGAACAATGTGGTTTTCTTTCTCTCAATGAATTTGTGATGTATGAAAATCAAGAAGAGCTTCTTCCCTGCTCTTTACAGGCGAACACTGTCAACCCTCCCAATTATCATTTCTTTATGGGGGGTGAAATCTGCTGAAATCTTGTCTTCCTCTTCCACTTTCAGCTCCTGGCAGCCTGTAAACTTTTTTTGGGATAAGCCTTTAATTTCATGACACCCAAAAATAGTCAATCCCACCTCTCCCCATCATCCTTCTTCATTATAACCCAATAACAGGGCTTCACACGCACGGGGTGGAAAGCGATGTACGGCCTTATTGGCTAGAGGATTAGACAACCCCGTAGCCTTGGGTAGCTTGTCAGAGAATAATAAATTACAATAAATTCTATAAAGTACATTTCCTGTCTCACATCCCAAGGCACTGTACAAATAAGATTTAAGAGATAAGGTCCATCCTGGTTTTAGGAAGAGAAAGTGCGGTAAACTGAGACTAAAAAAGGAACCATGACGCCAGCCATACGTTGCTCTCAACCTACACGGAGCAAGGATTGGGTGGTGTTTAAAAATGTATTTCAAGTCTTCTTTTCTCTGCCCCTTTTTCATCGAATGGTTTGGGTTGGAAGGGACCTTAAAGCTCATCAAGTCCCAACCCCCCTGCCAGCAGCAGGGACACCTTCCACTAGACCAGGTTGCTCAAAGCCTCATCCAACCTGGCCTATAAAAAAAAATATAAAAAAAAAATTTCTTGGGGTGGGTGAACCATGGTGGGTTTTAGTTAGAAGTACAAAGCCACTGCGAGATTAACTTCTTGCTGTCGCAAGATACTGCTTATTTAACAACCTGGTGGGTTTTACAGCTTTCTAGGAAGTCTAAAAAGAAGAGGAAATGGGAGTGATTGAGGAATATTTGTAGCCCAGCTTCTCCAAGCATGAGAAAATACACAGGAACACAGGTACAAGGTGCATGTACTCAGCTTCCACCATTGCTAGGACAAGCCTGGAGACCAGAAATTTGTTGTAGACCAGTGTGCACAACAGGTAACCTGAAAATAACTCCTTTAATTCCTGAAAACTTTGAATTTTGTGCACCAATCTGCCATGGAATTTTCTGGAAGCCACTGCTGTGAAGTTTTCCACTTACTGCAAATGTAGTGCTAAGGAAAGGGATGATCAATCCCGACTTGTTTTTACAACACAAGTCATTTTTCCATGGCACACAGCAGGGCAGGGAGAGGACATCTCATCTTTGTGGTCAAAGAACCCTGAAGCTTCCTGCCCCTTGGCTGGAAGGTGCCTCTGGTTCTTCCCTAGAGCTCTGCCGGGTCTTCAGACAGAAACATATGAGAGTTGGATGGGCTGAACATAAAAATGCAAATCAGCATGCTCAGATGAGGCTGGGCTGCTCATTTAGCTATTTTTAGTTCCACAGAGCACTTGACATCCCCGCTGGGTTCAGCACAGGACATCAGCAGCCTTTGGAACCAGCTCAGTCATCGCATCTGATCAGCAACAGCTGGTGGCCCCACAAGACCCCAGTCAGCCCAGTGGGGCACAGACACCCCCCTCACAGCAGGGCCTCACTTCAGAGGTCCCCCCTCACCCAACCAGCTGCTCCTCCCCCAGCCCCACATATTTGACAGGAAGGTCAACCCCAACCAGTTGTCAACGTGCCTTCTCCCAATGGCATCGGACCAACAGGGTCATCATCCCTGAAGCCATTTATCGACGTGGTATGGGGTTGGTGCATGGTTTGCCCGGGGCTGTGGGATGTGCTGTGTGATGGACACTGCCTACAAAGCATTGCCAAGTGCCACCATCCCAGTGTGGGGGACGTGGCCCCTTACACCCCACCCAGCCCCACTGCAACAGCAACCACCCAAAAGGAGCAACAGGAGTGTGGTGGGGTCAGTTTGCTCTCGTTTTCACCTGAAAATCTTGGTCAATTTGGGTAATTTTTGTTTGTAGCCTGAAATATCACTTCTCCATACAGCAGAGGCCTTGGGGAAACTTCTGCTATTATCAGAAATTAATAATAATAAAAAAAATCTACTTAACTTGTATTATTCCAGCCTATTAACATTTATCTCTAAGGAGAAAAGAAGGAAATAATGCAGAAGTCCTTGACTTGCAGCCCTTTCCTACAAGGACACTTGGACTTCAGAAAGCTTGTTGTTTTGGAAAGACACTCATAAAGAGAACATTTCGAGTTAATATTAACAGAACATAAAACCCTGCTTGAAAGGCAAACCAGGGCAGGCTCTGCTCCCTGCTTTGCAATGGTACCTCAGTCCCGCTACTATTTCTTCAGAGAGGGTGTGGAGTCTCCATCTCTGGAGATGTTCAAACCCACCTGGATGCTTTCCTGTGCAACCTGGGAACCTGCTTTGGCAGGGGGGTTGGACTGATGATCTCCTGAGGTCCCTTCCAACCCCACCATGCTGTGATTCTGTGATCTGCTGTGCAGGGACACCATCTGACTGCATCCTCACTCACCAGCAGAACCCATTGATCCACGTTCGTACACAATCGATGAAGCTGGTTAATGACTTTGGGGTCCTTTGCAAGGGGGAATTTCATTAATGGTGAGTACATTACAACTCCAAACAGCGCAGCCCTACAATGAGCTGACAGAGCCAACGAACCCAGGCAGCAGTCACACGTTTGATAGACTTAATCATAAAGAAAACCTTCCCGCTGCCAGGAACCCACATTTTAGGTTCATTACCAACATTTTGGGTTTTGCAGGGACTGCTCCTCCCACGTCTTTCTGTTGTGAAGGATGTGGGGGGGTCAGGATGTGCCCCAGGATGTGGTTCCTTTGGGTGCCTGACAGACTGGGACTGCTTGAACACCCACTCCACCCATGAGACATTAAGATGGATCCAAGGTGTGGGACTGCCCTTTGGTTACAGGGACACCAAAAAATGGTGTTATTTCATAGCAGACCTGTGTAACAACTCCACGGAAAGACATAATTAATGACCATAAACATAATGAGCTGCCCACACTTTTGAAGTGCACCTGGCAAAACAAAGAACCTAGACTGAAAAAAAATAAAGTCCTTTCTGCTCTCCCATGTAGCAGATTAACCATCACCCCTCCTGGCTCATACCCCTCGCCCACCTCCCCTCCTGCAAGCACGGCTTGAGAGAAACAGCGAGAAACATGATGGG